>NC_088914.1:81382803-81685833 GCF_963576675.1 Euphorbia lathyris | reverse complement strand
CCATAACGCCAATGTATGTGTCTGATGTATGCTAAAGCAAATCAAGACTAAGTTAGATTATGAGACCTAAAATAAAATCCCTTATTAAAAGTTAAGTAAATAAGCAAGTTATTAAAATTGGTTGCCCCTTCCTAATATTATAATTCAGCCAGCAGTACTGAGGGCCTTTGGGTTGTTGAGTAAACTCAAGCTCGGGGTCTTATGGTAACACCTGAATTATCGAAAATCATTTTTCATGAATATGGGGTAATACTTAAATTAGATTATGATAATTGGATAAGTAAACACATGTTTTCATAAACTAATGGGCAATACGGTTGGGATTAATATGAATAGCATATTAGTTACTAATGTGGTTAGTAACCCAATAACCTAGGAATCACATTAAAGATGTGATTGATTACATGAATCTACCTAACGAATGAGACTAGCTTGTTGAGTAAACTCAAGGCGAAATCTCAGGAGTTAAGATCCTAGCTCACTAAAAGATTTGTGAAATTCTTCGAATTAATATGGAGGGCTATTAATTTGGCAAAATAGTGGGAGCAATCTGAAATAAACTAAAAGGCCTATAATTTTAGATTGATATACTTTAAAGCAAATGAATAACATACGTTTACTCTTTCTCACTCTCAGGTTTAATTAAACACTCTTAAAATCATGACTAAAACCAATGTGCAAAACATTCTTACCGATAACAAGTTGAACGGTTCAAACTTCACCGACTGGTTTCGTAACCTCAAAATTGTTTTGAAGTTCGATAAGATAGGGTATGTACTTGATACAACGATACCCCCCTATCCCAGCTGATGATGCTCCCATCGAAGAAATTGATGCTTACCAGAAGCACAAAGCTGATGATGATCATGTGGGATGCATCATACTTGCATCGATGACACCGGAATTACAAAGGCAACATGAGGAAATGGATGCCTATTCCATCATCATGCACCTAAAGGAATTGTTTGGGAAACAGACCAGGTGCGAACGCTACGAGATATCAAAATTGCTATATCGTTGCAGGATGCAAGAGGGCACATCCGCCATGACACATTATGTCAAGATGATTGGCTATATTACCAAACTTTCTAGTATTGGATTCGCGATGGATAACGAACTAAGCATAGACTTAATTCTTCAATCCCTCCCGGAGAGTTATTCACAGTTCATTATGAACTATCAGATGAATGACTTGCAAACCTCTCTTGAAGAGCTTGCAAATATGCTCAAGTCAGTTGAGCCCAATATGAAAAAGGACAAGGCAATATCAGCTCTTGTCATAGATTGATCAAAGAAAAGGAAAGGGAATTTTCCCAATCCTAAATATCCCAAGAAAGGCAAGGGAGCCATGCCCGCTAGAGCTAAGGGAAAGGAAGTGAAGAAGCCCAAAGGAGAGTGCCACTTTTGTGGTAAAGACGGGCATTGGAAAATGAACTGCAAGGAGTACCTAGCCACCCTCAAGAAGGGAAAAGGAAGTGCTTCAACATCTGGTATGTTTTATATTGAAATAAATACAGTTTCACAGTCTGAATCTTGGGTACTTGATACCGGATGCAGATCTCATATTTGTACAAATATGCAGGAACTAAATCAGACTAAGGAATTAAGCATAAACTTGCGAGTAGGAAATGGAGCAAGAGTTGCCGCCCTCGCAATTGGAGATTATGTTTTAAATTTGCCCTCTGGGCTTGTAATAGAATTAAGGAACTGTTTATACGTTCCACAAATGTCTCGTAACATTATTTCTATTAGCCGTCTTGTTGACGACGGTTTTTATATTTCAATAAAAGACAAACGTTGCGATTTTTATAGAGATTCGATCTTCTATTTTTCAGGAATATCACAAAATGGGATTTATGTGTTAGATGACAAAATTTCTGTTTTCGCAATTGTTTTTGTATCCCTCCGTAGTATAACATCTGTATCCATATCCCTTTTCCTTCTATAATTCTTAATACCACGAGCACATTTAACCAATATCCACTTTGACTTGTCCCATGTCTTGTGTGACGCTGTGGTTAACTCGAAGCCGATCCCAATTGCCGTCTGTTTTTCCCAGTTAACAGCTTCATGATATGTTTGAAACGTTTGTTTGGGAAAAAACTGCGAACTATAATCAATGCCGTTTCCGCCAAATTTTTCCCACGAAACCTCCTGCAAATGATAAATAACAAACATTACATTCCAACACGCGACATTTCTACAGCGTTTCGGTATCTAAACCCGAAAAGCAACCACAAATATGCTTGGGTGTGTGAGCATCACGCCCCACCATGTGGTGGGGCGTGTGAGCATCACGCTCCACCATGTGGTGGGGCGTATGAACATCACGCCCCACCACATGGTGGGGCGTGATGTTCATACGCCCCACCACATGGTAGGGCGTGATGTTCACACGCCCGAGGTTCGAACCAACGCTTTTTTTAAAAAAAATTGACAGAAATCAAAGGAAGTTCAATCGGAAAAATACCTCAACTTCAGACACAGCATCACTCCCGTCTTTTCCCGGTGATAACGGATTGCTCTCCATCAAACGTGTTGTCTTTGATTTCGGATCAAAATGTATTTGGGAGAGTTTGAGAGAGTTTGGGAGGGTTTGGAATTTTCAATTTTTGGTTAAAGGGCGGTTACGTCTTTTTTCGGGGCTGGAAGTGTGAATTTGGGGTATATATATATACAACAACAACAAAGCCTTAGTCCAGAAATGATTCGGGGTCGGCTAACATGAACCATCATATAAAACCGTGAAAATCAAGTCGTGTCAGCGACACAGATTCGCTCCCTCCACTCCGTCCTATCCACTACCATATTTTCCTCAATTCCTAATAAACTCATATCACTCTCGATCACCCTCCTCCAAGTTTGCTTAGGTCTTTCCCTACCCCTTACCACTACATCCCTTTGCCACTCTTCGGTTCTCCTAACCGGCGCATCAAGCGCTCTACGTCTCACATGGCCAAACCACCTTAGTCGGTTTTCTCTCATTTTATTCTCAATAGATGTGACCCCTACTTTTGTCCTAATTATTTCATTACGCACCCGGTCCTTTCTCGTGTGACCACACATCCATCTCAACATACGCATCTCCGCCACCGACATCTTATGGATGTGGCAGTGTTTCACTGCCCAACACTCCGTACCATATAACAATGCTGGTCTAATTGCCGTCCGGTAGAATTTTCCCTTCAATCTATTAGGCATGCCGGGATCACAAAGGAAACCCGTAGCACTCTTCCACTTCGACCAACCAGCTTTAATCCTATGAGCAACATCTCCATCTACTTCTCCATCCGTTTGGATAATAGATCCTAAATACCGAAAGCAATCCGAGGCCTGAACAACTCTCCCATCTAGGATGATTGTCCCTGCCTCCCTACTCCTACGGCCGCTAAACTTACACTCCAAATATTCTGTCTTACTTCGACTCAACTTAAAGCCTCTAGATTCTAGAGTTTGCCTCCATAGTTCCAACTTCATCTCCACTCCTTCTTTCGTCTCCTCAACCAACACAATATCATCTGCAAACAGCATGCACCATGGTATACCATCTTGAAGTGAACTTGTTAGTTCATCCATAACGATGGCAAAAAGAAATGGGCTTAGTGCGGAACCTTGATGCACTCCAATGTAATAGGAAACTCTTCAGTCTTCCCAACACTAGTACGTACACTCGTGCATACTCCCTCATACATGTCCTTTATGATGTCAATATATTTCCGCGAAATGCCTTTCCTTATCAAGGCCCACCAAAGTACTTCCCTTGGTACCTTATCATATGCTTTCTCCAAGTCAATGAAAACCATATGCAAGTCTTTCTTCTTATTTCGATAGTGCTCCATTAATTGTCTCATTAGATGGATGGCTTCCATAGTTGATCTTCCCGGCATAAAGCCAAACTGGTTTTCCGAGATCTTCACCGTCCTCCTTAGCCTTTGTTCAATCACTCGCTCCCAAAGTTTCATAGTGTGACTCATTAATTTGATTCCCCGATAGTTGGCACAATCTTGGACATCGCCTTTGTTCTTATACAAAGGGATTAAGGTACTTTTCCTCCATTCTGATGGCATCTTATTGTTTCTCCAAATTTTGTTGAAGAACGTCGTCAACCATTCGATTCCTCTTTCTTCCAAACATCTCCAAATCTCAATAGGGATGTCATCAGGTCCTACTGCTTTCTTCAACTTCATCTTACTTAATGCCATTTTGACTTCACCCTTTTGAATTCTCCGCAGGCATTCATGATTTATCATATCGTGATGGATACTTATATCTCCAACATCTTGTTGGCGATCTCCATTAAATAAGTCATCAAAATAGGACCTCCATCGTTCCTTGATATCCTTATCTCCAACTAGGACTTTCTGGTCCACATCCTTCACACATTTAACTTTTCCGAGATCTCGCGTCTTCCTATCTCTCATCCGAGCAATTCTATATATGTCTCTTTCCCCTTCTTTCGTATCCAATCTTGTATACAGATCCCGATTCACCTTTGCTCTAGCATCTCGTATGACCTTCTTTACTTCCCTTTTAGCCTCTTTGTATTTTTCGTAGTTCTCGTCACTCCTACATTTCCCCAATAGTTTATAGGATTCTCTCTTACTCTTTACTGCTTGTCGTACTTCTTCTGTCCACCAAGATGTGTCCTTACCCGGTGGCATGCTACCTTTAGATTCCCCTAGAACTTCCTTCGCTACTTCCCTTATACTATGCTCCATCTTATTCCATATCGAATCTATATCTGAATCCATATTGCAAGTCCAAATATCTTTTTTGGTCATCTCATCCACAAATTTTTGTTGATTCTCCCCTTGCAATTTCCACCACTTAATCTTAGTCTCTACTTGAGGTGTTTGTTTTCTTATACATTTCCTACTTCGAAAATCTAGCACCACTACTCTATGTTGGGTTGTCGTACTCTCATCAGGGATCACCTTACAATCAATATAACTCTTTCTTCAAGCACTCCTTACTAAGAAGAAGTCAATTTGGCTCGCATTACCGCCACTCCGATAAGTCACTAAGTGGGATGTTCTCTTCATAAACCATGTGTTCATGATACTCAAGTCATAGGCTGATGCGAATTCCAAAATATCATTTCCTGCTTCATTCTTATCTCCAAAACCATACCCTCCATGAACACTCTCAAACCCATCTCGCCTAGAACCCACGTGTCCATTGAGATCACCCCCTAGTACCATTTTTTCATCCCTAGGAACCTGTTGCACCACTTCCTCTAAGTCATCCCAAAAAGCTTGTCTTATAGACACATCTAATCCTATTTGTGGCGCATATGCACTAATGACATTCACAACCTCATCCCCTATCACTAGCTTAACACTCATAATTCTATCGCTCTTCCTAGACACCGCTACTACCTCATCAATATACTCCCTATCAATAAGAATACCTACTCCATTTCTACCCTTATCCTTTCCTGAGTACCAAAGCTTATAACCCCAAGGAGCTATCTCTCTAGCCTTAGCTCCAACCCACTTGGTTTCTTGTAGGCATAATATATTTATTCTCCTCCTCTTCATAACATCTACAATTTCAGCTAATCTTCCTGTCAAAGAACCTATGTTCCATGTCCCAAAGCGTAACCTACTACCCTTACCCCTACCCCTACCATTACCGTGGACTAGCTTATTTACCCGCAACCCTTGCATATTTGACACCACCCCCGGATCCTGGGGTGGCGCGCCGCTTCGGGGCGACGACCTAGCAACCCTTGCACATTTATCACTACACCCGGGTCTAGGAAGTGCAGCGCGTCGCTGAGTAGGGAACGCCCCAACGGTATTTATATTATATATATATAAAGAAAAAACGCTTGCTAGCTAGTGATGTAGGCTAAGATCTATAGGCTATAAAACAACTGAAAACTCGGAGATCTAATGGCCAATGATTACATCAAATGGTGGCTTGGCTTGTGATTGGTCAATTCTGTTGGTAGAGGATTGATGATATGGACATTGGCTTTAGAGAGCATTTAAAAACAAAAAGTAATAATTGGAGCTTTTGTTACCGTTATATAATTTATGTTAATCCCAAATAGTTTCAAGTAATTTCTTTTGTGACATATTTTATTCCCCCTTCCCCCCTTTTAAAATTTGGCCAAGAAAGAATTGAGAAGACCAAGTTTTGAAATAATGAAGTGAAGTCGTGTAGAATGTTAAGCCTTTATTAATAGATCAATGAGGTGAAGTGTTAAAGGTATAGGTATGAAGTGAATCAAATCCAACTGAACACGTTCTCAAAAGACGTAACAATCGATATCGATGTGTTCAGTCTTCTCATGGAAGGCGTGATTCTATAGATTTGAAGAGCATATGCGTTATTGCAAAAGAGCAAAGCAGCGCTGGTTGTGGTAAGGTGAGATCTTTTAAAAGGTTTAATAGCCTATGAAGTTCACAAGAGGTAGAAGCCACAACTTTGTATTCTGCCTCAGAGTATGAACAAGAAACTGTGCTCGGCTTTTTAGATGTGATATTAATGAAGTGGCTAAGAATAAAACAAGGCATGAAGCCCAGGCCTGAAGTTGTAGGTTGTTTGTTGCTAGAAGATAGAGGCAAGTCCTAGTGCGCCTTCAGATATCAAAGCACTCTGTGTGCTGTATGAAGACAATCAGTTGTGGGTTGGCAGAGGTGTTGAGATAGTGTCTTTGCTATAAAGGAAAACTCTAGTCTAGTACGAGTGAGGTAGAGTAATTTTTTAGTCAGTTTGTGATAAGCTGATATGTCAATTAAGGGTGTGGCATTCGGGGTGGGTTTAAAGTTGGGGATTGTTGGTGTTGACACTAGTTTGCACCCTAGAAAGTGTTGATAACTCAATAATTCTAAAATGTATTTGTATTGGGACATGTGAATACCTCTGGATTTTCTGGAAAATTCAAAACTAAGGAAGTAATAAAGGGGGCTTAAATCCTTGATGCTAAATAATCGACAAAGGTATTGTTTGATAGCAGTGATGTATGATGGAGGTAAACTTGGCTCCAGAGTTGACAAGAAAGTGATGTTCGCCTTGAAACCCTTTAATCGAGATAAGGCCATCGATGCGGTGGAGTATGTGAGGAAGCAGGGAGAATAGCATGTATTTCTTAGGACATGATTTTTTATAACTGCTATTTTGACATCTTGTGTATAGACCTTTGGGGCATTTTTCCATTTAATGAAATGAATTTATATAGTATTGCCTTTACCATGTTGCTTGTGTACTTTATTTTTATTTTTTTTTTACTTTATTTGGTGTCTTTTTTTATTTGTTCGAGACGTGTGGTCATCTCCACTCTAGTTGAAGCAATTCGATGAGTGACGTTTATTTTACGCTGATACTATAGCACCCATGGTGTCGTTTGGGGAATGGTGCATCGTGGACTATAAAAGATGATGGTGAGCAAGTGAACTTCCTTAGTTGTGGTTCTTTGTTGTCGAAACTACTTAGCTCAAGCTCTAGAGAAGGTTTTTCTAATTGAAATGTAAGTGATGGGGGATCATGATATCTTGTGAGTGGGGACTCAGAGGAAGATTCGTTAGAGGATGTGTCTTTTCCAAGTAATGTGGGGTTACCTATGAGGAGTCCAATGGCAAACGTGGCCAAAAGTTCGTGAAGGCATTTCAAAGTCAGAGTCATCAATTCCTCAACTTACCTTTGAGTATGTGCTCCCCTAGACACCGAAGATGATTCACGCGCCATTGAGGAGCGAAGCAGTGGTGAGTTACCGAGGTTTTGGGATGTCTATTGGAGAGCAATGGATGAGGTAGAAGAGGCATGTTAAATTACCTTTAGACGTGGGTTCGATGACTCATAGGAGTGGTTCTCAGAGGAGTGTGGCGAGGACTCTTGTGTGAAAAATAAATCTTGGTCAGAGTTATCGAGATGGCAAGATGTTGGTTGGGGGACCTCAAAATTTATGGATCGGACATCATCTTAATGTTGAAGATGTTCAGATTTGAGCCATTCCTTCAGAATATGTCATTACAGGGAGGAGGCATGGTCATTACGCTTCACTATCAGATGTAGACGGGAGTGGGCCTTATCATGACCCATATCATCCAATGAGTCTTACGTTTCATGAGTACTTCTTCGAAAGACTATTGGGTATAATTTCTCCAGATCCCTCACATCTAGTGAATGGTGTGGACATGTTTATGTCACCTGCGGACGGGGAACAACATAGATGAGTGTCGCAATTGAAGGGATATGTACTAGCCTAAGAGGCATCGTTGTTGTCTACGGCGCTAGGTTATGGCTATATTTATACTTTATTTCTAAGGACTACTATTGAACTGCGAGGACATACAGTGGAAATGCGCCAAATAACTCCTGAGGGGCTTGATTAAGCACTATTTAACATCATTGAGGTTGTAGCTAATTCATTTGGCCTTGACTGCACCAATGAATTGAGCTACGAGAAGGTCTTTGAGCAGGTCAAAGGAATCGATGCCAACCACGAATTCAAGTTCCAAGCCCTTATACAATTCTTACGCGATGCTAACCAATGTGGTGGGGAAGACTTTGCATATGACATGATCTTCCTTAGAGTAAAGGTTGTTCATACTCATGAAGGTTGCACAGTGTTCGGTGGGGTCTTTTATGCTAGTGTAGGAAGGAAGGCGGGGGGTTTTCCATTTCTTAGGGAAGCTGGCTTCAATGATCCTCTTGTTGGACATCATGTTGCCCCCCATGGCTCTGCCTAAAGCTTTTTTATACAAAAAATATTGGAACCAGACTTCGCAATCTTCTCCCTGCTTAGGGGCACCTTGTGTATGACAATGGTAGTCTGAGGGGTATTAGGCACGGATTGCAAGGGTGGTTCTCCTGTGGGGAGAAGGTTGTTTACAGCCGTTTTCACGGTGGCAGCCCGTTGAGGATTCATCATGGAAATCAAACGAAGCGTAGCGGAATGCTACCATTTAAAATTTCTAGAATCTGTTTGATCATGTTAGATTGTCATAGATTAAATCTTTAAAACGTTTTTCTAATAATAGATTAGAAACTTGCAGGTTATGTCTCTTCTAGAGATGGCTGAAGAAATCCACAAGTCATATGAATTGCTTCGGAGTCACATGCACCAACGCTTTCGGGATGAGCCAGTGCTAGCCGAGTAAAAATGGTGGATGAAAATAGCAAAGGGGTTGCTCTATGTGCTTGCCAAAATTTGCAGTGTGTATGCTAGGGTTAGAATTGTTCTATTTATGAGCCTTAATATACTTTCTCTAATTAGGTTTTTAATGATTCAGTTAATTGCAAATTGACCCCAATTGATTCAATCTCATAAGTAAATCTCCAAAAAAAATTATTTAATTCAATTGACATCAATTAATCAATTGGAATAGCTAATCATTATACTTAAGGCCCAAAGAATTTAATTGATTTTTCAGTTCCATTAATAAATTACCCGATGTAATCTAATTAATCAATTGACTAATCAATTACATTAGGAAGTTTATTAATTAACTATAATCATTTTTTATTACTAACTTGATTAACTTGTTATTTAACAAATAATCAGTTAGTCCCTTAAGTTAATTAATTAGCAATTAATCAACATGTTCTTTTCTGATTAAATACACATGTATTTATTACTTAAGCTTCATCCTAGCAGTTGTGTGTTATGGGCCTAAAGTCCACTGACCGTCCGTAAGTGGGTTCTAGCAAACCATTACGGCCCCCAACTGATACGAATTATTTCAGCCATCTCATGAAGACATGAAACCCAGTAGATGTTCTCTCAGTATCTCTTACCAATCGCATATCGATATTATAAACCATAGACATGGTGGTTGTCATTCTCTGTGTGGTTTATTATATTTCTTGATCAAAAGTGAACTGATGAATCAGATAAGTAAACTACTTATCAGGGTATGGCCATACACTTCTTCAGTTCCACTTATCAAGTGGCCAGTGATATCAGCTCATTATTAGGTAAGTGGTAATTCCTTCACTTCACTTATCAGCAACAACGTGTTCACACCCAACATACTCGTATTTGACATCATGGTACAGACATGTTAGGCGCATATCAAAGTGAACCAGATTCCATGTCATTTACTATAATGAAATCGGGTCTAGAGATAATAGAGTTCTGCATATAGAAAGATCAATGACACGTCCACCATGAATCTTTCTATAGCGGGTCGATCCAGTCCCGTATTCACTTCATTAACACGTACCTACATCCATATGTTACTATACAAGTATTGTAGTCGTATGTTCAATACTGTTGCATAGATAACGAATGTATAAGTCTTCGGCTTTATTCATTCCCATGAATAGAACAAACCTCGGATAGATTAATGATTAACAATCAATAGATACTTCATTAAGGTTTATGGCACAAGATATAAATAGAATGAATTAACGCCTTTATTCATGTAACACTTAACAATATATTCCAACAATATACATAATGTTCAATACAGAGTACAAAACCAATGCCTAAGAACTAGGGCACACCAACACATCCTCCTCAAAATGAGGGTTTTCTACCTAGAGGAGCTTTCAGATCTTCCTGTTGTCTTCTTACATGGCCTTCTAGGTGACCATCATCTGCTTTTGTGCTTTAATCTGCCACGCGTAGGATGCCTAGAATTTCCTGTAGCGTCTTCATAAGATCTGCAATATGCTCTTGGGATTCATCTTTTGAGTATGTTTTTACTGTTACTCTGACCTCAAAAGTAAGGACAATCATGGTTGTCTCAATTTCTCTCTTCCTGTCAGACTAGCTTGTGCCCACCATCTCCTTAGTGGGAGTTGGACCCAAAGGGAGGGGCGTTTCTGTCATGATGTTTATTTTTCAGATGATTCTGAAGGAGTTTTAAGTGATAAGTCCACGCTCAACGCACCAATGAATCGATGGACTTTTGATGGGCTTAGCCTTTTGTACATGTGATGCGAGTGGTTCCTTGGAGACACTTCCACAATCAAGTCAGTAAGGGAACAGTTAAATGTAGCAAGAGATATAGAGAGAGAAAGTAGAGAAAAGTGAGAGAGAAAAAGGCTTCATGTACTATGTGTTGAATCCTTTGATTTATAGGTGACCGTTGATGAGCGAGAAATACAATAATTTCTCCTAAGTTGGATCATGATGTCGTCACAGTCACCGTGTCTCACTGTTCGCAAAGGGTATTACATGTAGCATATCGGCTGGAACTGTAGCATCGGGCCCAAAATCACTCATGGGCTCATATCCGTCATCTGTAACTATGTATTTCACATAATTGATTTTTTTGGCTTACATTATTACGACGGTTGTACTGTTGTAATGTATGGTAGTGTTTTTAATCCCATGGTTAAAAATGCCCTTTATGAAAAATTATTTTCCAACTACAGTTGGGAATGATTTCCTATAAATGTCCATTTTAAAGTTTTAGGGGGTGTTTGGTTACTCATTTTTCTCCTCGTGTTTGCCTTTTCACTTCAAATTGAGAGTTTTAGGTGTTTAGTTAGAAAATGCAAACAACAAACCGTAACAATAAACAGCAAATAACAGGTAAACCAAACGGACCCTTACCCTATATCACTTCATAAAAAATTAATTAGTGTTAAAAAATTAATGTGTATAAGTAGCCTAATTAATGTGTATAAGTAGCCTAATAAATGAGGTTTATCTTCCTTCTTTCCCATCCACTGATTCTATTCTTTTAGTTTTTTTTTTCTCATTGGATATCATATACCGTGTTGTATCTCTTAATCCATTTGATTTATATCTGTTATTCACCATCTTTTCATTTGTAACTTTTTCTAGTTTAGCAAGAGCGGAAATAGTAGATATTATCCGTAAAACACAGATTTACGGGATTGCGAAAGAAATGATTCAGATCCAAAAATTTCGAATGGTTTAAATGAAGAAATCAGGACTACAGCTGCTTCTCTGCGAATTTGAAGTAACGAGCAGTATATATTCCATTTGTTGCTTGTTTTAGCGGTACCTTTAATAGCTTTTTCTTAACTCTTTGTAGTATATTTTTTTTTTAGCTTCGTAGATCATGTATTAGACATAACTTGTAGTTATATAATTTGTCAATAATTTGAGAAGTCGAACGTGTAAACATGTCGTGAATGTACAACATCGTACTAGTAATAGCAATAGCGTCTCTGATCCGATCCAATAATTTCTGAAGTCTGAAAGTTGGCTTTTCGTAAGCAAAACTCATATTCCTAACTATCGGTTAACCTCCATTATCACCCTCTTCGATTCATTCATCCACCACTAAAGATTCAGATATTTCTATCTAATAAAAAAACTTGACTTTCGATTCCATAGTTTTTGTCCTATCTGACTCATTGAATCATTGACTAATCTTTTTATTCTTTTCCCTTAATTCCTGATGACTCCTCCTCCTAATTGTTGGGGTCCAAAAACCCAAAAGATCCGCCATAGATGCTAATGCTGTGAATTTATCTGAGTTCCAATATTCAAGGAGGACCCTTTTATGGGCCATCAGCGGACCCATTTCAGATTTGGTTCTGCTCTTCCTTCCAAACCTCTGCTTCCCAGAAATCTTCCAGCCATGAAGTAAGTTTCATCACTTTGCTTCTCTTTTCTCTCCCGGAATATGTGGATCAAGATTCAACTTTGCCTCCTTTTCTACTTTGTTTAAATGTGCCAATCTAATCTGGGTTTTCTGATTCATCATTTTTCTGATTGATGCTATACATCTGCATAATCTATTATTAAATATCTAGTGATTAACTGACATTGCTTATATGAATCATTAGACTCAGTAGTGGTTATGAAAGTTTTCTCCCAATGTCTAGGAGTTTATGCTTTTTGTTTGCCATGATTTTGCAATAAACTTTTGGTTGCTATCTCTGCTGTTGAGAAGCTATGTGGCACAGGAAATTCTTCATTAGTGTTTCCACGCACACTCCGTTTCGGTTTCTTTTCCGTTTCTGTTACTTTCCTAACTAATTTTTATTAGAAATAACGTTTGCAATATCTGTTTCCGTTTCTTATCACTTAGAGGATGGCTAGGATGAAGTTCAAAAACCTATCTGATGGAAGAATACAATAACGTGTTGAGAATAACTCCAAAAGGGCATAATTTTTTTTAAAAAAATGCCCTATTTGATAGCGGGTTCCAGCACTTAAAATTAATACATTAAGTGTTATTTATTTTAAGATTGTTTAATAACACAACTTAAATATTTCAGTTAAGTCATAGAATCACTTATTATGACTAGTAAAAAAATTTAGCTTAAATTTTAAGTTGAATACTATAACTAATATTTTTAAATTTAGTACTTATTTTTCATATTTATCAAACACTTATATCATTTAATAATTTCAGCAATTACTTAAAATTCAGTACTATTTTTTTCAACACTTAATTTTAAGTTTTATCAAACACCATCTTATAACCGTCTAATAGGCACCTTTGAGATCCAGTAGCTCTTAAACCGGTTATCCAACGGTTAACCAAGCCATTGAACACGAGTGACGCGTCAGGCTTGGGTGCCATGTGTGGTAGATGGCCATCCTTGAGGAGTGAATCAACCGTCCAGGCTTGTTTTTGTTGTGAATCACATGGATCTTAATTGAGATAATCTGATTCGGGATTTAGTTGTTTGTATCCTATATTTTGCTTCATCTCTTGTACAGATTGTTGATCTTCTTCTTCTCTTCAAGATATGCATATCCTCATCTCAAACTGAAACTTACAATAAAAATTTAAGTAAATTTCTACATTTAATTAATTGATGGATGATTATTACACAACATATAAAGGAAAGCATATTTCAAATTAATAATCCATGATTAACAGAAAAGCAGACACTAGAGCTTTTCTCAAATATTATGCAATCAAATGTTAAAGGCCTATTTCGGTTTTAAACACATCCTAAATTTGGAAGGCAAAATCTTTAGCTCAATGAGATCATGTCGGCAGTGTGAAAACAGTGAGATGAATAATCAAGCTACACTATTTTGAGTCCAGTTCAAGAATAAATGCTTACCTTTACGATGAACATCAACTTCCGATGACTCAACCGCAACGGACCACCAATGAAGGGCAGTCATTAAAGGCAACACTTTTGAGTCTGCGCAAGCCATCATTTGTGAACTGAACGACCTCCAATGAAGGGCAGTCGCTAATGTAAAGATATTTCAGATTGTTGAGGCCATTCAAATTGAACTCCTTCAGTCTCTCACAATATGATAGATGGAAATATTTTAGGTTTGGAGGCAAAAGCCCTCCCTCTACATTCACCAATGATAAAAGCTCCTTACACCTTGAGATTTTCAAATGCTTCAGTCTGGTAAGACAATCCAAATCAGTTCCATCATCCAACAGGCATTTCAATTTATAACATTCACCAATCTCCAACTTTTGTAGAGCTGCCATAGCCTGTAGATAGCTTTCATCTAATATGGAAAGACCTTCAATTCTTTCAATTTTCAACTCTGTGAGACATGGGACATTAGTCAGGTTTCTCAAAACTGCTTCTCGGCACCCATCAATATAGAGCTTTTTGAGAGATGGAAGCACTCTAGGTAAATCAGTTAACTGTCGGCAACATGAAATTTCAAGTTGTTCGAGGGAAGGAAGGAAGCTTGGCAACTTTCCTACCAATTTTGGACACTGTTCTATTTTAAGCTTACGAAGCTTATGGAATTTTCCCACAGAATCTTCATTCAGACCACTAGGCCAACACCACTGCTTCCACTCTGACATATCCTTAATCTCAAGAGCCTCCAAACTAGGAAATGAAGAATCATCCCCATAAAATTCACTCCCTACTCCTTCCACTGCACTCAATCCTTGTATTCTCAACTCTTTCAACAAGGGTAGTCCTCCAAGCCGCGGCAAAAATTTGATACGCTTACAAGATAACAATTGCAGCTTTACCATCTTACTGAATATCGGATCTTCTATCCATGACGGGAATTGCCTCCCGCCAAAACCCGAAATTGAAACGCTTGATGCATTTTGATGTGGCTCCAGTGACTTCAAAATCTGCTCATCTTGAATATTTGAGTTTACAACTGTACCATAACAATCCCATTCCAAGCACAATTCAAGGAGTCCAGGATTCTCCTTAATAAGATTCACATCCTTTATATCTCCCACATTTTGTAGCCCTTTAATCTCAAGCTTCCCTGCTAATTGAGAAAGTTTCTTCAACTCTGATATCTTCAGTCCATCATTCCCTTCTCCCACTATAAACTTGCTCAACTTGCGCAGACTTGTCAGATTACCAATTAGTTGTGGCATTCCTTTCAAAGACTCTGTCTCACTAATATCAAGATACAACAAGTTGGTTAAATCACAAATGCTTTTGGGTAACTCAATAAGCTCATTACAACCATTCAGCGTCAATGTTTCCAAGTGAAAGAGTTTACCAATTGACTCTGGCAACCTTCGAATATTAGTCCAAGACAAGTCAATGTACCTTAATTGTTTCAATTCACCAACACAACTTGGCAAATTCTGAATATCATAACTTGTTAGTGACAGTACCCTTAAGCATTTCAAATTTGGCAGCAGATCGTACAACACCTCTCTACTTAAACAGCTTTTATAATAACGAGACTGCTTTAGAGACAAAAATGTCCTCAATTTCTTCATCTTGTAAAAGCATTCAAATCTTTGAGAAATTTCATAGTCTCGAGGAACGAATGATGAATGTCGAATGTACGCATATGACTCCAATCTCGTTGACTCATTATCAACCAAGTGAAAACATATGTCTCTACTAACAAAGTGCGCAAGATCATTGATAAGGTCATGCATCACATGTCTTGATCTAAAATCATTAGACTGTTGGAAAAATGATCTTGATAATAACTCATCAAAGTACTTGTGACCTAAATCATCCATTCGCTTCATTTTATTCTGCTGACACAAAAAACCCTCTGCCATCCATAATAAAACCAATTCATTCCTATCAAACTCATAATCCTTGGGGAAAATTGAACAATATTCAAAGCATCGCTTCAAGGGAGGAGGGAGATGGAGATAGCTCAACCTCAAAGCAGGAAGAATATTGCTTTTGTTGTTTGGTAAATCCCATATCTCACTCTTCAGGACTTCCTCCCACACATTAGTGTTGGATTTACCTCTTAGAAGGCCTCCTAATGCTTTAGCTGCCAAAGGTAATCCCTTGCATCTTTTGACGATCTCTTCGCCTATTGCTTTTAAATTTAAGTGCTGATCAAAGTCAGTTGATCCTAAAGCATGCTGACAGAATACAGACAAGCATTCATCGTAAGACAACTCTTTGAGATTATGAGCCGTAGTAAAAGTACCTGTCATCAATGAAGCTTCCCAGATTAATGTTCACAAAGCTAATTGATGTGAGATTATTTATTTATTGATAAATGAAATAAATTGATCATGACTTCACGTACAGGTTTAGTCTTTTAGCTATAAAAGGAAAAAGATATATTGGAAATTACCTGCTGTCATATCTGCAACGCTCTGCAGGCGAGTTGTGATGATAATTCTACTTCCTGGTGCCCCTGCTTCAAATGGAGCACATAAACGAGTCCAGGCCTCATAGTTCTGAGACCAGACATCATCCAATATAATTAAAAACTTCTTTTCAGACAACATCTGCTTCAATTTCAGTTGTAACGAATCCAGATCGTTATCATCATTGCAATGAATTATTGTTTTGGTGATCCTGAAAACATCAAAACCTTCACCAACAGAAACCCAAGCTTTGAAATCAAACTGTAATGAGTTATCATTGTAAACGAGCTGGGCTAAAGTTGTTTTGCCAACACCGCCCATGCCAATTATGGGAATGACAGCAACATTAGCATCACCATCTGCAGCCTTCAGTAATTCGACCACCGCCTTTTTATCATCGTGCCGACCATAAACCCTTGCTTCATTCACCAAAGAGGTTGAAGGCGGTCTTTCACTCTCCTCCTCGGGGACCCTCCTTGTATTCGAATCCCGAAGACTCAAGAGACCTTTTCGTTCCATAATCTCATCCAATCTTGCAGTAATCTTTTCTACCTTGGAAATCATATCCTTGTTGAACTTAACAGTTGTTGGCTTCACAGCAACACAGCATGAAGAGAGGATTCTGTGCACATTACTCGGACGGATCTTGTCATTTTGATCCTCTAAAATTCGTTGTTGAGTTGTTGAACCTCAGTTGCTAGTTCATCAACTATATCTTCTATATCGTAAGTCAAGTGTTTTAGATCAGTCAGCCAAATCTCCACTGGGGGACTGCTGATCCGCATCTCTGCATCATCAAGCACAGTATTAATCCTCCTGAGCATCGTCTCCCATTTTTCGAGTTGATCAAGGACTTGCTCTTGACCCACATACTTGAGCCAGTCAATGGACTTCAACCTGTCAAAAACCGCATCAAAGAATGCAGAAAGGATCGGACCAGCGACTGCTTCCATTGCAATTAAGGATCGAACCAGGTTTGCTTTGAAAGAAGAAAAATTGAAACACAGAGTCAGAGCAGGTGCAAGTTAATCCAATATCGTAAACGAGCTGGGCTAAAGTTAATGGATTGAAGGGATAGAATCCATTAAAATATCCCTTTGTTAGAATCTGAATTTCTTTTACTATTTATTTTTAGTTATTGGAATTTGAAATTTAAAATATATTTAATGTTTTATATAGGAATTTTCCATCATCTTCCTGTTTATTGTACATTGAATTGAATATAGGAGTTTTGTTGGACTTTATTTTTTTTTGTACCGGATTCATCTTAAGTGAATTTGAAAAGAAAAATGTATTAATTATTTTTTAATTATTGGGATTAGTAATAATTAGTTAATTTTACGAATTAATTCATCTCCATTTACAGGATTAAAGATAAAGATACTGCTTAATTTTAATAAAAAAAACTACAAAATTGACAATTCACACTAGTATAAGGACTCGAGATTAAAATTATTATAAAAATGTATAAAAAAAATTGATGAGATAATAAGATTAGTAGATAAAATTTACATAAAATTATAAATGTAAATTAATGAAAGGATTAAAGAGTAATAATCTGATTGATAGACTCCGAAAAAGATTTAGCAGCTGGGATTTTCGGTTTCTGTCAAAAGCTGGGAAAGCTGTTCTTCTCAAATCTGTAGCTCAAGCACTTTCCACCTTCTGTATGAGCACTTTTTTACTACCAAAAAGAATATGTGATGAGCTGCAGAAGATGATGAACTCGTTCTGGTGGGGAACGAAAGCCGACGGACAGAGAAACATACACTGGTTTAGTTGGTCGAGACTGTGCGCAGGAAAGGATCAGGGAGGTCTGGGTTTTAAGGATATTCGGTCTTTTAATCTCGCACTACTGGGAAAACAAGGTTGGAAGTTGATGCAGGCGCCTCACACTTTGGTAAGTAGGTTGTTCAAAGCAAAATACTATGAAAATGAGACTTTTCTAACCTCCAAATTAGGCACTAATCCTAGTTATGTTTGGAGGAGTGTGTGGGCATCGCTGGATTTACTTCGATTGGGAGTACGATGGAGAGTGGGGGACGGAAGTAGCATCAGTGTATGGAAGGATCCATGGGTACCGGGACTCCCCAATTACAAAATCCACTCGTTCTGCATCCCTGGTCTTGAAACGATGAAAGTGGAGGACCTATTCGAACAAGGTACGAAGTTATGGGATCGAAACAGACTCAGGGGATGTTTCAATGAGGAGGAAGCAGACAAAATCGAGGAAGTGGTGATACCGGTGAAGCAAAACGTAGATTCTATCATGTGGCAATTTACCAAGAACGGAATTTATACATCGAAATCGGGTTACCGGGCACTAGATGGGGAACTAAACAACAGAGAAGTAGTTGACGGATGGGCAAAGCTATGGGATATACGAGTAATGCCAAAAATAAAGCATTTTACCTGGCAGCTTGGCTCGGGATGTTTGCCTTTGAGATCAGATCTGCGGAGGCGTCATATAAACATTCAGAGTGAATGTGTTCTGTGCGGGACGGGGGAGGAAACAGCAAACCACCTATTCATTGAATGTGTTTTTGCGAAAGATTGTTGGGAGGAGGTCAATATTACACCACCAGCCGCAGCACAGGGGGGATTCGTCGAAGGCCTGCTAGATACCTGCATAAATAGGAGAGCAAATGAAGTTGAGTCAATTTTGTGTGTGATGTATGCGATATGGTTGCAGCGAAACAACTACCTGTGGAACAACGAAGAGGTAACTGCGAGACAGTGTATGTTGAAAATGAATAGACTGCGAGGGGATTGGCTGTGCGTAGGAAAACAGCAGCAAAACACACAAGATCAGCAGGCAATAATAGAGGTTAGCAGAGGACAGACAGACAAAAAATGGAAAAAGCCGAGAGCTGGACACTTAAAGTGCAATACGGACGCTGCAATATTTTCTGACTCGGGACAGTACGGAACAGGAGCGGTTTTGAGGGACGAGTGTGGATCGTTCATAGCTTTTCACAGCAGCGTAGGAAGAGGAGTGACAGAACCGACGCTAGCGGAAGCAATCGCTCTCCGGACGGCACTGCTGTGGGTCGAAGGTTTGGGGCTGTCAAGGGTCGACTTTGAATCAGATGCACAAGTGGTAGTGCGCGGAATCAATTCGGAAAAGGTCGATCTGTCTGACAGAGGAGCAGTACTAACAGACTGCAGGAGTATAATTTCAACAAATGACTGTTATGCAGTCTCTCATATTCCGCGTTTAGCGAATGGGGTTGCACATGTGATAGCTAGGCAATCTCGTTCCAATGCTAACGCATTAATGTCTTATTCTATTCCATATTGGCTTGTTGATGTAATAGCACATGATGCTAATCCCGTTTAATCAATAAAGTTGATATCTTCAAAAAAAATAATTTATTTGGTTCAATTTGACAATTTATACTGATAAAAGGATTCAAGATTAAAATTATTATAAAAATATATATAAAAAATGGATGAGATGATAAGATTATGATATAAAATTTACATAAAATTATAAATGTAAGCTAATAAAAGGACTAAAGAGTAATAATATCATTTTAAATTTATTTGGTTGACAATTTACACTACTAGAAGGACTCAAGATTAAAATTAGGGATAATGTACCAAAATAAGCCTATGATTTTTAGGAAAGTATCAATTTAGGCTCCACGTATAAAATAGCACCAATATATATGCTTCACGTTTAAAAAATGTATCAATTTAGGGTTCGATAACGGATTAGACACATCATTCCTATTACTCCGTTAAGTTCTAATTTCTCCCTCCACGTACAATTGATAGAACTTAACGGGGTAATATCAATGACGTGTTTCATTCCGTTATCGAAGCCTAAATTGGTACCACTTTTTAAACGTTAAACCTATTTTAGTGTTATTTTGTACGTCGAGCCTAAATTGATACTTTCCCAAAAATTATAGATCTATTTTGGTACCGTATCCTTTAAAATTATTATAAAAATATATAAACAAATTGATGAGATAATAAAATTAGGAGATAAAATTTACATAAAATTATAAATATAAATTAATGAAAGGACTAAAGAGTAATAATGTTATTTTAAATTTTATTTGGTCTATTTTGACAATTCACACTAACAGAATGACTCAAAATCAATTTATTAAATTGTACATGACTTACATTTATATTATCGAGTAACATTCAAGTTAGAGGTGCAAATGAGTCTGCCTAGTTCGCAAACTGTACGAGTTAGGCTCGGTCAAAGTTCAGATTTATTAGGCTCAATTCGAGATCGGCTCGAGCTTTAATGAGCCCGAGTTTGAGTTTCTTTGGATTCGGTTCGAAAGCTCGTGAGTAGGCTCGAGAGTTTTTTTATTAATATTATTATTATTTATTTTTTTAATGTAAATACATTTTAATTTTGTAATTTTTTTATAGTTATTTTAATTAGTAATTTTGAACTACACATAAATGTTTGGTCCAAAACTCAATTTGAAACTATATGGTTGTAGACTACATATTAAATTAAAATTTGTTAGATTTCTCTCTCATATCAATGGTGATCGGCGGTGGCTGGGTGCAATGGGTTGGCGACTCGGTGCAATGGGTTAGCCCCTTCCTTTTATTTTGAAAAAAAAAAGTTTCAAACCTCTTCCCCCCACACACCATTTTTTTAAATTTTTATAACTCTGGGCGGGTCCGTGACCCACCATTTCACAAGGAATGGCTGGTCACTGATCCGCCACTTCTTGTAAAATGGCGGGCCTTTTGGCGCACCAAGGCAAATTTCTAAAAATTTTAAAAAAATTTGAATATTTTTCGAATTTTTTTTAAAAAATTAAATATTTAAAGTTTTAGGTTCGATTTCTCGGATCCATTCTCCGACTACTTTTTGTTTTGCTCGGGAGAGAGAGAGAGAAAGGTTTTTAATTTTTTAGGCAAAAAATTTGAGGAGGGCAAATATGGTAAGAAAGGGGCAGTAAATAGGAAAAAGAGGGCGATAAATAGCAACACGCTTCATTAAGGTTTATGGCACAGAATATAAATAGAATGAATTAACGTCTTTATTCATATAACACTTAACAATATATTCCAACAATATACATAATGTTCAATACAGAGTACAAAACAATGCCTAAGAACTAGGACACACCAACACATCCTCCTCGAAATGAGGGTTTTCTACCTAGAGGAGCTCTCAGATCTTCCTGTTGTCTTCTTGCATGGCCTTCTAGGTGACCATCATTTGCTTTTGTGCTTCAATCTGCCACGCGTAGGATGCCTAGAATTTCATGTAGCGTCTTCATAAGCTCTGCAATATGCTCTTGGAATTCATCTTTTGAGTATGTTTTTACTGTTACTCTGACCTCAAAAGTGAGGACAATCGTGGTTGTCTCAATCTCTCTCTTCTTGTCAGACTAGCTTGTGCCCACCATCTCCTAAGTGCGAGTTGGACCCAAAGGAGGGGCGTTTCTGTCATGATGTTTATTTTTCAGATGATTCTGAAGGAGTTTTAAGTGATAAGTCCACGCTCATCGCACCAATGAATCGATGGACTTTTGATGGGCTTAGCCTTTTGTACCTGTGATGGGAGTGGTTCCTTGGGGACACTTCCACGATCAAGTCAGTAAGGGAACTGTTAAATGTAGCAAGAGATATAGAGAGAAAGTAGAGAGAAGTGAGAGAGAGAAAGGCTTCATGTACCATGTGTTGAATCCTTTGATTTATAGGTGACCCTTGATGAGCGAGAAATACAATAATTTCTCCTAGGTTGGATCATGATGTCGTCGCAGTCACCGTGTCTCACTGTTCGCAAAGGGTATTACATGTAGCATATCGGTTGGAACTGTAGCATCGGGCCCAAAATCACTCATGGGCTCATATCCGTTATCAGTAACTATGTATTTCACATAATTGATTTTTTTGGCTTACATTATTACGGCGGTTGTACCGTTTAGGGATGGAAACGGGTAGGGTACCCGCGGGTAGTGTCAATCCCAAACTCTTACCTGTTTATTTTTTAATTACCCGTACCCTTCCCATTACCCTAACGGGTATATGTTTTGCATCCCATACCCGTCCCATTTAATTCACGGGTACCCACGGGTACCTTACCCGTTAAGAATCAATAAATAAAACAAAAAATATTACAAATTTAACAAAGTATAGATTTAATAAATCACCCATCTAAAAATTGAACAAATTGAACCTAATTAATAAAAATAAAGTAGTTTAGTGGTATCACTTAATGGTCGAAGAACAAAAGATTGTGTTCAAATATCACATCTTATATCTAAAACATAATAATATATTTTAATATATAAGAAATTTATGACGGGTAACGGGTACCGGGTACCCTAGGGGGTCTTCTCATACCCGTCCCATTAATCTAACGGGTAATGGTTTTGATCTCATACTCGTCCCATACCCTTTTATACAGGGTACAGGTAGTCCCATTAGGGTCGGGTAGTACCGAATACCGTAGGTAGAGTACCCGTTACCATCCCTAGTACCGTTGTAATGTATGGTAGTGCTTTTAATCCCATAGTTAAAAATAGCCCCTTATGAAAAATTATTTTCCAACTATTCACAAGTTGGGAATAATTTCTTATAAATGCCCATTTTAAAGTTATAGAGGGTGTTTGGTTACTCATTTTTCTCCTCATGTTTGCCTTTTCACTTCAAAATAGAGAGTTTTAGGTGTTTAGTTGGAAAACGCAAACAACAAACCGTAACAATAAACAGCAAACAGCAGGTAAATCAAACGGACCCTTACCCTACACCACTTCATAAAAAAATAAAAACTATTAGTTTTAAAAAAAATTAATGTGTATAAGTAGCCTAATTAATTAGTTGCGGGAGGCTGTTGTCTAATTGAGAACGAAGAATGAGGCTTATCTTCCTTCTTTCTCATCCATTGTTTCTATACTTTTAGTTTTTTTTTCTCATTGGGTTTCATATACTTTGTTATATCTCTTAATCCATTTGATTTGTATCTGTTATTCACCATCTTAACTTTTTCTAGTTTAGCAAGAGCGGAAATAGTAGATCTTGTCCGTAAAACACTAGATTTACGGGATTGCGAAAGAAATGATTCAGATCCGAAAATTCCGAATGGTTTAAATGAAGAAGTCGAAACTACAGTTGTTTTTCTGCGAATTTGGAGTTATGAACAGTATATATTCCATTTGTTGTTTGTTTTAACAGTACATTTAATGGCTTTTTTTTTTTACTTTTTGTAGTTTATTTTTTACTTTCATAGTTCATATATTAGATATAGCTTATTCTTATTGTTAGCGATATTTTCGAAATAATGCTAATTTTCAACCTTGTCACGTGTGGTTAGGGTACGGGCGTGCCAGAGAAGATTATTTCTCAATTAAAATGGTTAAGTTTATGGAATTTGCGCGCCAAAACTTGAAATCTAAACGAGGCGATTGGCGAGGGACGCAAGGATTGAAAAAGTCCCTCTTGGGTCTCTCGCGCTGTTATAGAAACTTTGCGAGATAAATTATTTTTATTTAAGCTAATGTGGATAAATTAAAGACGGAAAGATAAAGGAAATTAAAGTGCGAAATTGACACGAGATTTTGGGAAAATCGGTATTTATTGATATGAATAAGTGTTTGAATACATGTATTCCAAGTAAGCATTAAAATGAAATGAATTACAATTGAGAAATCTCTATATTAAACATATAGGTAATCAATTGAATTAGAATAAACAAATCAATACAAAGAATTGAAATGCGATAAAATAAATTGAAATTCAACAACAAACTCGGAGCCACAATAGCTATCTCGGATTGACGTTGAATTTTGGTGTTGGTGCGAGGTTCTCGGAGAGCTGCAGCCGGTCGGGCCCGTATGGTATATGATCTTGGCAATCTCAAACGTATGGTAGGCAAAATGGGGCAGATTTAACCTTCGACTTCGGGGAGCTTGATTGAATGCTTAAGAACTCGGAATTGGACGATTAAATAGTCTAAATTTAACTTCGGAATGTCAGGAACAAACTTCTATAAGGGATCTAAGGCTAAAACGAACTTTAAAAGGGAGGAATTGAGAGTTGAAAATAACTGATCGAATCTGGAAAATTCTAGAAACAGAATAGCTAAAACGATTTGAGCTGTAAAGATTGGCTTGTAAATAGAGTTTCTGAACACGGAATTGGGAAAATAAATACACTAGATCGAACTTCAGGACGTCAGGAACAACTTTGTTGAAGGGATTGAAAGCAAAAAATGACTTTAAATGGACGAAATCGGGCTTTGAAAATAAATGGACGAATCTGGAAAATTAATTTGGAAACAGAGTTCTAGCTAAGAATTGAGCGAATTAAGAGCTTGGGAATGCTAAATTGAATTGAAAAACTTGAAAAGAGGCTTGAATTAAAGCTAAAGCACACTAAAAGAGCTAAAAAGAGAGCTAGAAAATGGAAAGAAGAACTAAGAACTTGAAGAACTTGAAGAACAAAGAACAAAAACTAAGAATTAAGCATTGGAGCTTTGAGAGGGGGTTTTGTGTGTTGAATGAGTCATTTTTTATGAAGGGGAGGGGGTCTATTTATAGTTTTTTGGAGTGGCGTTTTGGTAATTATTTAGTGGTATTTTGGTAATTATTGGTCAACTACCCCTTATTTTTCTCTCTAACCTTGCCCACTACCTTGCCACATCATCAACTTCCTCAACTTCTTCCAACTACCACTAACCTCCACTAACTTCCATGCCACATCACTCCACTACCTTGTGGTTTAGAGAAAATCTTAAGGTTTGGGCCTAGATGTGGGGATGGGGCTAAGCTTGTAGGCTAGCCCGTGGCTGTGTCCGAATGCGTTCTGAGAAATCGGTGATCGACAAAGGGCTCCGGGCGAGAACTGACCTCTAATTCGCCGAGAGAAAGAACACGCCCCGCGTAAGTCTAGCTATGCCCTGCGTAGTGCAGCTTCTGAACCTGATGCGTCTTGTTGATGCGTTTTACGCGTGGCGTAAAGTAAGGTACGCCCCGCGTAGTGGAGCCTTTGAAGTGGAACGTCTTCGGATGGATGGTATATGATCTGCGTATAGGAAGGCACGCCCGCGTGTTTGTGCTTCTGATCCTGGAGCGCCTTGTCGATGCGTTTTACGCGTGACGTAAAGGAAGGTACGCCCCTCGTGGTGGAGTCTCTGAAGTCTAACTTCTCCGGGTGCCTGATCTACGCCTCGCGTATGAGAAGGAACGCCCCGCGTGGTTGAGCTCCCGAGCTGTCCTTCGGAAGTAGCTTCCTCCACGCCTCGCGGGCTGGCTAATACGCTTCGCGTGTTAGAGTTATGCCCCGCGTGGTGCAAGACGTGCTTATCGGTTGGAGGTTAGTTTACATATGTATTTTTATTTTTATTTTACCATTATTATTTTCTAGACAAAATATAAACTATATCCTAAAATCAAAACCCAAGCATTGTATATACATAAAATAAAATTTATTTTATTTTGGGCCAACAATTGCCCCACTCTTTTGTGTATAAATTGACTAGAATTTGTACACAAAAGAATGTATTTAGGATTTTTTGAACCAATTTTTTTTTTTTTTTGGAAAAATGTGAGAAATAAAGCAGGAAAATTACAAAGCAATATGTACGATGAAATTATTGGAGATAATTTGTACAAAAATAAATAAATAATAACAAACTTGACCTCGTGACCGATGAATGGTTTGAGATCAAAACAGTTGTTCAGAACAGTTGTTTGATGGGATTAAATTTGATTCGGATAAAATAAATACCAAAAGCTTGGTTCTGAGATAATTGATACTTCAGAATCAGAGATTGCTTCTGAAAATGATATGGAAATGGCTTGAAGGATTGCAGGTTAATGAAAAAAATGACTTGAAGCGATGATGATGAAAATTAATTTGGACACAATTGCCTTGAATTGAGGAGTGTATAATGTTTATCTAAGCTAAATGGACTTCTAGAATAATCAGATTGAACTTTGTTGAATTTGACGTAGAAATTGGGCGTGTCAGAATCATTTTAAAATTTGGATACACGAGTTATTTGATGTAAGAAAAATCAAATGGCAATGAGGTGATTTCGAGTGAGAAAATTGAGGTTATAGGAAATCATTTTGAACAAAATGAAAGTTGAGAGTTATAATTTGGATATCAACGAAGAAATTGAGATTGGTTTTGAAGGAAAAGGTGGTTTATGGCGGATGAAATCAATTTTGAAAAAAAAAAACTAACCAGAACAGTTGTTTGATGGAAATTATGATTTTGAGATCAATAATTACCAAAAGCTTGGTTCTGGGTATTTTAATTAACGGGAATCAACTAATAGACAACAAATACGATTTAGAAATGGTAATGATTGAGTGTTCTGGTTCGTGAGTTAGAGTTTGAAGCAAATGAAGAAGATGCGAAAACAAAAGTAGAAAATATGAACCAAATGGAAGCATGAACATAAATAATTTATTTTGAAAACTGAAATATTTTTTCATTTTTTTTTTTTGTGCTGGCAAAAACGCCAACTTATTTTGACCATAAATGGTCTTATGGGCTATGTTGTAAGTACAACATTATGTTATCGCCTCGTACAATAAAATGCTCAGTAACATCTCTACAAGAGGGATATGAGTTTCCATGTCTAGACTCTTATTTTCATGACTCTCTTTCCGCATAATAAAAAGTATTTGTAAACTAGAGTCTAAATGAATAAACACGGTTAAGAAGTAAAAACTTTGTGACTTGTCTGAATGGTAGGACAACTGAAGTAGACTGATGACAAGTAGAATCATGGATTGCAAACTTGATCTTCTACTCGAGTTAACCAACTTCAGAGTGATCATAGGCTTTGGAAAAACATGAGTTGCTGGAAGAATCATTAGAGGTATTTCTGGGGTGGATTCTCGATTAATCTCTTGATCTTGACTGCCCCCCAAACCACGATCATAGAAGTTTTCTTCATCATGACTGAGTTGCGAATTACAATCATAGAAAACTTCTTCATGTGTTTCTGAAGCCACTTCTTCTTCGATATCACAACTTTTCATAAAATCTTCTGATTTTAAAGACCTCACAAGAATGAGAGATTCTTCTAGAATAAATTCTTGTTGAACCTCTTCCGGTTGGATGTCCCTCGGGTTGGATACCTCATCGTCTTGACTGGATTCTGAATCATAGCTCCAAGAAATATCTTCCTCATCTTCTTGAATTTCTACAGGTGCTTCATGGATGCCCCCCGAGTTAGAAGTGCTTGATGGGTCGTCACCCTCCCGACTGAAATCCGAATTGAGGTTATGAGATATATTTTCCTCCTCTTCCTGGGCTTGTACAACTATCTCTTTGTTCACGTCGGGACTCCCTGGAAATTCTATTGACTTTGGGGGATTTGCATCTATGGGCAATACTTCTAGAGTGGGTTCTTGTTGAATTGCTTCCTCTTTACTGCCCCCCGAATCAAGATCACTAGACACGACATCATCCTCTTCGCTGGATTCTGAAACGTAGCTCCTAGAAACATCTCGTTCTTCTTTTTGAATTTCAATAGTAGTTTCGTGGATGCCCCCCGAGTTTGAAGTATCTGATAGGTCATCATCCTCCTGGCTGGAACCTGAATTGAGGTCCTGAGATAAATCTTCATCCTCGTCTTGGGTTTGTACAACTCCCTTCTCGTTCATGTCGAGGCTCCATAAAAATCCCATTGACCTTTGGGGATTTGCATATATGGGCAGTACTTCTAGAGTGGGTTCTTGTTGAGTTGCTTCCTCTATGTTGTCCCCCGAATCAAGATCACTAGACACGACATCATCCACTTCGTTGGGTTCTGAGTCATAGCTCCTAAGAACATCTCCTTCTTCTTCTTGAATTTCTATAGGAGTTTCGTGGATGCCCCCCGAATCAAGATCATTGGAAGCGGTGTCATCCTCTTGCATGGACCTAGAATCATAGTCATAGGGATCGTCTCCATCCTCTTGACTTTCTATCGCCACCTCACTGTTAGGAATCTTCGTTTCTGGAAGAGTCGGGCGTGTGGAAAATGCTTTTAAGTGATGAAGTACTCCATCTTGGATGGCCCCGATACAACCTTCAATGCAGACTCTGAGAGAAGCTGTTATATTAGCCCTCTGTTTCTCGAGTTGATCCAAAAGTCGTTGATATTCATCGTCCTTTGATTGGTTCTCCTCCATAAGTAATGATTCGATTTCTCCATCATCCTCAACAACTTGGACTGCTTCCACCTCTGCCACACGGCTAGAATCCTTGAAAGAATTTTGGTCATAACTCATATTAGAGCACACAACATTTTCATATGTCTTATGCTCGATTGGAGCCATGACCGTACTTCTTTCAAAGCAAGATTGCCGACACGGACGATGAAAATGGAGGTTTTCATCCCTATAATTGCAAATATAATTATTTCGGTAATGAGGATTACTCATCCGTAGATGCTCCCATACTTCAATATAATCAGGACCATGTGGATTTTTATGGGACTCCTGGACTTGCTCCACGTAGCAACCATATTGATCATCATAGAATGACGCGGTTTGAACATAAGCACAACACTCACAATCGATATCACGTTCATCACTATGAATATATTGAATATAGCCATCAGTGTAGCACCTAAAAACGGTGTACCAATGGACCCACGGTACTGTTGTATTTATTGTAAAATGGCGATCTCGATTGAAGCCACCAAAATACACTGGTATCGTAGCATCCCTCGTATCTTCGTATGATGTCCTGGTCATGGCTTAATTGTTATGCACCTATTGATATTCAGAGGCATTCTCCGTGGATAATAGAAAAAATGATTAACTCAAATTTATTATGAAAATAAAGCGAATAAAATTGCATAAAGTAAGAGCATGGAATAATAATAAACTAAATTGAAAAGTTGAGTGTGAGAAGAAAAAAAAAACGTGTGTGATGGGTTTTGCAATTTTTGGCTAAGCTAAAAACAAAAAGGTCCCACTGGGCGTGCCAAAAATTGTTAGCGTTAGCTAATAAATTTTGGTAAAGTGGAAGTGGGATAACGAGTGTGAAGGAAAATGTGTGTGATGGGTATTCAATTTTTGGTGAAGCCTAAAGAAAAGGTCCCACTGGGCGTGCCAAAAATTGTTAGCGATATTTTCGAAATAATGCTAATTTTCAACCTTGTCACGTGTGGTTAGGGTGCGGGCGTGCAAGAGAAGATTATTTCTCAATTAAAATGGTTAAGTTTATGGAATTTGCGCGCCAAAACTTGAAATCTAAACGAGGCGATTGGCGAGGGACGCAAGGATTGAAAAAGTCCCTCTTGGGTCTCTCGCGCCGTTATAGAAACTTTGCGAGATAAATTATTTTTATTTAAGCTAATGTGGATAAATTAAAGATGGAAAGATAAAGGAAATTAAAGTGCGAAATTGACACGAGATTTTGGGAAAATCGGTATTTATTGATATGAATAAGTGTTTGAATACATGTATTCCAAGTAAGCATTAAAATGAAATGAATTACAATTGAGAAATCTCTATATTAAACATATAGGTAATCAATTGAATTAGAATAAACAAATCAATACAAAGAATTGAAATGCGATAAAATAAATTGAAATTCAACAACAAACTCGGAGCCACAATAGCTATCTCGTATTGACGTTGAATTTTGGTGTTGGTGCGAGGTTCTCGGAGAGCTGCAGCCGGTCGGGCCCGTATGGTATATGATCTTGGCAATCTCAAACGTATGGTAGGCAAAATGGGGCAGATTTAACCTTCGACTTCGGGGAGCTTGATTGAATGCTTAAGAACTCGGAATTGGACGATTATATAGTCTAAATTTAACTTCGGAATGTTAGGAACAAACTTCTATAAGGGATCTAAGGCTAAAACGAAATTTAAAAGGGAGGAATTGAGAGTTGAAAATAACTGATCGAATCTGGAAAATTCTAGAAACAGAATAGCTAAAACAATTTGAGCTGTAAAGATTGGCTTGTAAATAGAGTTTCTGAACACGGAATTGGGAAAATAAATACACTAGATCGAACTTCAGGACGTCAGGAACAACTTTGTTGAAGGGATTGAAAGCAAAAAATGACTTTAAATGGACGAAATCGGGCTTTAAAAATAAATGGACGAATCTGGAAAATTAATTTGGAAACAGAGTTCTAGCTAAGAATTGAGCGAATTAAGAGCTTGGGAATGCTAAATTGAATTGAAAAACTTGAAAAGAGGCTTGAATTAAAGCTAAAGCACACTAAAAGAGCTAAAAAGAGAGCTAGAAAATGGAAAGAAGAACTAAGAACTTGAAGAACTTGAAGAACAAAGAACAAAAACTAAGAATTAAGCATTGGAGCTTTGAGAGGGGGTTTTGTGTGTTGAATGAGTCATTTTTTATGAAAGGGATGGGGTCTATTTATAGTTTTTTGGAGTGGCGTTTTGATAATTATTTAGTGGTATTTTGGTAATTATTGGTCAACTACCCCTTATTTTTCTCTCTAACCTTGCCCACTACCTTGCCACATCATCAACTTCCTCAACTTCTTCCAACTACCACTAACCTCCACTAACTTCCATGCCACATCACTCCACTACCTTGTGGTTTAGAGAAAATCTTAAGGTTTGGGCCTAGATGTGGGGATGGGGCTAAGCTTGTAGGCTAGCCCGTGGCTGTGTCCGGATGCGTTCTGAGAAATCGGTGATCGACAACGGGCTCCAGGCGAGAACTGACCTCTAATTCGCCGAGAGAAAGAACACGCCCCGCGTAAGTCTAGCTACGCCCTGCGTAGTGCAGCTTCTGAACCTGATGCGTCTTGTTGATGCGTTTTACGCGTGGCGTAAAGTAAGGTACGTCCCGCGTAGTGGAGCCTTTGAAGTGGAACGTCTTCGGATGGATGGTATACGATCTACGTATAGGAAGGCACGCCCCGAGTGTTTGTGCTTCTGATTCTGGAGCGCCTTGTCGATGCGTTTTACGCGTGGCGTAAAGGAAGGTACGCCCCTCGTGGTGGAGTCTCTGAAGTCTAACTTCTCCGGGTGCCTGATCTACGCCTCGCGTATGAGAAGGAACGCCCCGCGTGGTTGATCTCCCGAGCTGTCCTTCGGAAGTAGCTTCCTCCACGCCTCGCGGGCTGGCTAATACGCTTCGCGTGTTAGAGTTATGCCCCGCGTGGTGCAAGACGTGCTCATCGGTTGGAGGTTAATTTACATATGTATTTTTATTTTTATTTTACCATTATTATTTTCTAGACAAAATATAAACTATATCCTAAAATCAAAACCCAAGCATTATATATACATAAAATAAAATTTATTTTATTTTGGACCAACATTTATATAAGATTTTATTTCTTACTGTTTTATTTTCGTATTATCATTATACTCTTATTATCTAATGGAATTTTAGTATCTGCTAACAAAAGAAATTAGTTGCCGGAGTAATATAATTTGTCAATAATTTGAGAAGTCGAACGTGTAAACATGTCGTGAATGTACAACATCGTACTAGTAATAGTAATAGCGTATCTGATCCGATCCAATAATTTCTGAAGTCTGAAAGTTGGCTTTTCGTAAGCAAAACTCGTCCTCCTAACTATCGGTTAACCTCCATTATCACCCTCTTCGATTCATTCATCCACCACTAAAGATTCAGATATTTCTATCTAATAAAAAACTTGACTTTCGATTCCATACTTTTTGTCCTATCTGACTCATTGAATCATTGACTAATATTTTTTTCTTTTCCCTTAATTCCTGATGACTCCTCCTCCTCCTAATTGTTGGGGTCCAAAAACCCAAAAGATCCGCCATAGATGCTAATGCTGTGAATTTATCCGAGTTCCAATATTCAAGGAGGAGCCTTTTATGGGCCATCATCGGACCCATTTCAGATTTGGTTCCCCTCTCCCTTCCAAGCCTCTGCTTCCCAGAAATCTTCCAGCCATGAAGTAAGTTCTCTTTTCTCTCGCGGAATATGTGGATCAAGGATTGAACTTTACCTCCTTTTCTACTTTGTTTAACTGTGCCAATCTAATCTGGGTTTTCTGATTCATCATTTTTCTGATTGATGCTATACATCTGTATAATTTATTACTATGATATGAGTTAAATATCTAGAGATTAAGTGACATTGCTTATTTGAATAATTAGAATCAGTAGTGGTTATGAAAGTTTTCTCCCAATCTCTAGGAGTTTTATGCTTTTTGTTTGCCATGATGTTGCAATAAAATTTTGGTTGCTATCTCTGATGTTGAGAAGCTATGTGGCACGGAAATTCTTTCTCTATTAGCGTTTCCGCATGTCTGGTTTCGGTTTCTTTTCCATTTCCATTACTTTCCTAGCTGATTTTTCTTAGAAATAACTTTTCGTATCCGTTTCTATTTCCGTTTCCATGCAAAGAAGCTTACTGAACCCTCTGCATCACTAAGTGGATGTGATGTTGCATTCTAATTGGGGGTGTCAGATAACATCACTTATAGATAGTGACGGATTCAGAATTCATGGAGAGGAGGTCCTCGTTATAATTTATGGGTGTTAAATTGATTTTTTTAGTGTTTTTACGTTAAAAAAAATACAGTCCCGTTCACAGTTTCTGTAGAATGTTCGGCGTTTTTTGTCGAACAGTGGGGGTGCTCAAGCCCCCCTAAACCCCATGGACCCATTCATGTTTACTGAGGCAACTCGATTCAGAGGACACGAAAACACAATTATCAGTTTTCTTACATTTATATCATATATGCATATGGAACATGTTGATAACATAGCACAATTTTGACACCGATAACCCGAATTGTCACCCTTTTTGTTTTGGAGTTATATTTATTGTAGTAATAAATTAGGCAAGGCTATTTGATTTCAAATGTGTGATAGTAATTCATCCAAAAAAAAAAACAAAAAAAAATGTGTGATAGTAAGGACTGAGATTAAGGTATACAATTGATTTTATTAGTTCAGAAGTTTCTAACTGATATCAGATTTTGCTGCCATGCATCATTCCATATTTTTTGCTCCTCCATTTTATGATAATGGTCATCCAAATCCTCCCCATATTTTTTGCTCTTTGGTAGCGTTTCTGTGTTTCGTATCCATTTTGGTTTCAGTTTCAGTTTTGTTTTTGTTTCCTAGCTATGTTCTGAGGACTATGTTTTAGAAATAACATTTCCCGGTATCCGATTCCGTTTGTATTGCACAGAAAATCCTCTTCAGTAGCATTTCCACGTTTCATATCCATTCAGTTTCAGTTTTGTTTCTGGTTCCTCACTATGTTCTGAAGACTGTGTTTTAGAAATAAAATAACATTTCCCGGTATCCATTTCCATTTGTAGCTTTAAGAAAGGTAGCAGCTAGAACTGTTAGGATGGTTTTTCTGGCTGAAACCATGTCAGGACATTGAACTAATCTACTGAAGAACAGCTTTATTCAGTTGATACTTTTCCTTGAAGGATTAGCAAATTTATTTGAAGTGCAGTTTTAATCTCATAATATATTGTGTTACACTTTGTTTAATCATGCTTCAACAGTTCTAAGGTATTCTTACCAATTTGACATTCACTTTCATATGCAATTCTTTTCGCCTTTTTTGAATCATTCGCTAGCAACTGCATATAGTAATTTGGTGATCAATTCAATCAAACAGTTCAAAACTTTTAGAGAAACAATCTGCCTAGTATAATCAGTATCAAGTTCATAACTTCATATCTGTAGTCTAACAATGTTTCATTCTCAGCAGAACGAGAAAGATCTTTGGGGTTTCACTTTCCCTCATTCTTATAAATCTGGCTGCCATAATGGAGCGAGCCGATGAAAACCTCCTTCCCTCTGTTTACAAAGAAATCAGCGAAGCTTTTAATGCCGGACCATCAGATTTGGGGTACCTCACTTTCATTAGGAACTTTGTGCAAGGACTTGCATCACCTCTGGCAGGTGTACTAGTCATAAGTTATGACCGCCCTACAGTTCTTGCAATGGGGACATTCTGCTGGGCCTTATCAACTGCTGCAGTTGGTGCAAGCCATAGTTTCCTACAAGTCGCGTTTTGGAGAGGAATAAACGGTTTTGGACTTGCAATTGTCATACCAGCATTGCAATCTTTCATTGCTGATAGCTATAAAGACAGTGTTCGAGGCACCGGATTTGGCGTGGTTAACCTTATTGGTAACTTGGGTGGCATAGGAGGAGGAGTCTTGGCTACAATCATGGCTGGCCATCAGTTTTGGGGCATGCCTGGATGGCGCTGCGCCTTTGTCCTGATGGCTGCTTTGAGTTCGGTAATCGGATTTCTAGTTTTCACATTCGTTGTTGACCCGAGAAAAACAACCATCGAACGTCATTCAACTGATCATGGAAGTTTTGAGAGGTATTTGATCATTTAACATAGCTTTGATTTGTAGTATCATATGCATTTATTTGGAATCCATGCTTGATAAATCTTAGGACCAGTTTGTTTTATCTACTGTTTGCTATTGTTGTTTGTTGTTACTGTTTGCTGTTTACTGTTGGAAAAAACTGTTTTTCCGAAAAGCAGCTTTTATAAAATGCTACTTTTCAGAGGTAAAAGCCAAACAGGGGGGTCACTAACCAAACACCTAAGGCAAACAGGAGCTTGAAAATGAGCTACCAAACACCCCCTTAATATAACGAACTCTATTCATACCGTTGATTTTGTTTGCACTTTGCAGCGATGAATTGATAGAAAGGAATCATATCAGAACATTATCCGTTTGGTCGGAGTCTTGGGCCGCCATGAAGGCTGTTACGAAAGTGAAAACATTTCAGATAATTGTTCTGCAGGGAATTGTAGGTTCTCTTCCATGGACTGCTATGGTGTTCTTCGCAATGTGGTTCGAGCTAATCGGTGAGAACATATACAAACTACTACATTTTCGAGCAGCATTCCAAATCCGGCTTGCTTGCCTGATTAATATTGCCTTGTAAATTTCCTTCAGGTTTCAGTCATAACAAGACAGCATTCCTCTTGAGCCTGTTTGCTATCGGATGCGCATTGGGGTCAGTCATCGGAGGAGTAACAGCAGACCGAATGTCGCGTGTCTACCCCTACTCCGGCCGTATAATGTGTGCACAGTTCAGTGCCTTAATGGGCATACCATTCTCATGGTTTCTTCTAAAAGAAATCCCACTTTCAGTAAACAGCTATGTTACTTATGCAATCACTCTCTTCACAATGGGCTTAACAATCAGCTGGAATGGCACTGCTGCAAATGCACCAATGTTTGCTGAAGTCGTGCCCGTGAAACATCGAACGATGATCTACGCTTTCGATCGTGCTTTCGAAGGATCGCTCTCAGCTTTCGCTGCTCCTTTGGTTGGAATTCTTTCGGAAAGAATGTTCGGGTATGATTCGAAGTCAATTGACCCGATTAAAGGTTCAATGCCGGAGGCTGCAGCGCTGTCGAAGGGGCTGCTTTCGATGATGGCTGTTCCATTTGGTTTGTGTAGTTTGTTTTATACTCCATTGTATAAGTATTTTATCAAGGATCGTGAAAATGCTAGAATTGCAAGTGCAAAAGAGCTAGATATGGATGTTAGTAGTGTTGTTAGGCTTCAGGATACAATTTTGTGAATATTGCTGAGCTATCACTTTGTACTAACATTATTCTTATTGACAATTTGATGCTTCCTTTTCTCCTTTTCTCCTCCCCGATTGAACTATTGAGGAATGTGTTTACAATTCATTTACGTATACTCAAAGGAAGCATAAACAAATATTGGAAAATGTTGTTGTTAAAATAGAGCTAAATAAGTAGAAATAGACATGAAATGATGGAAGGCTATTGAAAAATAGCTTTGGTGCAATTGAGGAATGCGAGGCTCTTTCATTGCTCCATGCTCTCAAATGGGTGGCGGACAAAGGCTACAAACAAGTGATGTTCCAAACTGGTGCAAAAACGGTGGCAGATGCGATTGTTTCAATGGCAGGTGACAATTCTGAGTTTGGTGATAATATAGCTCGTTGTAAATCAAGCCTGGGACAGCATGACTTTTATTCAATCAAACATATCCCGCAACAAGCTGATGAGTTAGCTCATGCTTTTGCTTGGGCTTCACATTTTGGGTCTCGTTCTCGACTTTATTAATCTATTATGAGTTTTGCATGTAATGTTACAATATTGCCTGATTGAGGCCCATCAATGCATTTCTTTTAAAAAAAAAAATACATGACCTGTGAACACATTACACAAACTCATCATGATATTAAAAGCTCGTTTGACTACTTGTTGTTTGTTGTTCCTATTCCTTTTCCAAAAAGCAGAGATTTCCTGCTTTTGTAAAAAGTTATTTTTCAGCCGTAAAAGGCAAACAGCAAATGTCTAACCAAACACTTCAAACTCTACTTTTAAAATGAAAAGGCAAAGAGAAGATGAAAAGTAGGTAATTCTTCTAAATGTATTGAAGGTTAACTTCTGAGTACTTGTGACAATTGTAATTTGCTATTCATTTATATAAAGTATAATCACATAAAATGTAGAGATTTTATAACACGATTATGAGATAATCCATTTTGATATCCATAGGACGTTGTTTGATTCATGGAATGGAACAGAACATGTATTGCCAAGGAATAGAATAAAAGAGAATTAAATAGGTATTCTTTGAAAATAACTATTTCGCTCTTAGGTTGATGAAATAACTAGTTTTATAGTTCAAAAGACAATCTTATCCTCAAGTTTTTACCATTTTTTTCAGTGTATGGCAGTTTTTTATTTTTTGCTAACATCACCATCTTACTGGGGTATGTATACGATTTGATCATTGCATTCTCAAGCTATACTCATCACTGCCACAAACAAGAGATAAGATAAAATATGAATAGCAACAGATGAAGTAGAAGTGATCCATTCTTGATCGGTTCTGAGATCTCTCACATATTTGTTGTACTCAGGTTTTCGAGATCCGTGTTCTTTACTTTCTGTAATACATAGAATTGATTTGTGATATAAAAAAAAAAAAAATCTTGATTGCTAATAATTTTTCTTGATTGTTGATATTTCAATTATGTTCAACACCTTGCCTTAATCCTTTTCCGTATGCATAGAAATGATATTGAAGCTTGTGACGAGCCTTTGTACGCAAATTTTCTCAAAGTGTCAAAGTGACCGGTGTTGAGAGGCCATACACATATGAGGCTCTTTCCAATGTGGTATATACATATGTAGTATTCTCAGTTTCGTATTTTTCTGGTTCGTTCTTGTTTTGTCGCTTATAGATTGGAATTTTCATGTATGTGAACGGTGACATGGTAATTGTGTTTCTCAAATAGGAAAATAGTTCTAACGTAAACAAGGTTGTAAAAGACATCATTTATGGACTATTGAGAAAAGAAGTATCAATTTGTAAGATAATGTTTACAAATTTTGATATCAGTGCATGACCTAGATAATGCATTGATACATTTCTCAAAATTTGTGAACATCACCTTACAAAATTGATATTTCTTTTCTCGTGATTCGACAAATGGCGCTTTTCACAACCTTGTTTATATCAGAATTATTTTTCTATTTTAGAAACACAGTTAGAACGCCATGTTCACAAACCGAAAATTTCAATTCATACGACATGTAATTCAAATACTCATAAACAAGAACAAAAAAGAAAAAGAAAAATAGGAAATTGAGAATATTACTTTTCTGCATATGTATATACCAGATTGAAAAGAACCTTATGTGTATGGCCCTCTCAACACGTGCTACTTTAAAAAAAAATTGCTTACAAAGACCCGTCACAAACTTCAGTATCATTTCTCTGCATACATAAAAGGAAAACAATTAGACAAGATCAAAATATCAACAATCTAAGGAAAATTTACATAAACCAATCGTACATATTGTAGAAATTAAAGAACATGAAGCTCGAAAACTTGAACAAACAAATTCAATAAGAGAAGTGCCGAGGGATCTCAGAGCGGACCAAAAATGGATCATTTCTACTTCATTTTCAACAATTCGTATTTTATTTTATTTTGTGGTAGTGATAAGTACAGAAACTTGAGAATACATTGATTATACTGTATATATAGCCAAATAGCATCAGAATTTGCTGATGGAGTTTAGACCAAAATTTTAGATAATCAGAATTAACCTAATATCCAAAAATAATATAAATATTTAGAAGAATCACTATATTCTCCTGTTACCATTAAAATAACTAGTTAAATTACATATAACCCACAAACACCACAACACAACATGATAACGACATAAACCCACTTATAATGCGACAATAACTAATTTAACACTAAACTGATAATTGACACAACACAAACACAATTAATTTGCACGAATTGTGACCCGTACATGCAATGATCCATATCACAAGAGAAACATGTAGCCATAAGAAACATGGCAATAAATCATTTTTATGTCACACACTGTTCAAATTAAGACCATGAAATGTACTAACAGGTAACATAGATTATTCACATGGTAAAAACAAGGAAACATGCTCTGCAGGGCACAAGCATGGCCACAAAATAAGTAACAAGTCAACATGCTTATCAATCATAACAGCTACAGTAACATACAAATTCACGTTTTTTGTTTTAAGTTGCACTTCTAGGAACTAAAGCCCCCCCTGTTGCCTCCACTCAGAAAATTGAAAAGAACTGAACGTAAATTGCGGATAAATTATACAGCCACGGGCATTCAATCAGTCATCGCGCAAGCGAATTGGCACTTCGTGCCACCACGCGACAAAAGCTAAAGGCACCGCGTAAAAAACGTTTGCCCCACATATCCTCCAGCCATAGCTCTTCTCACATTAGACTCAAACATCTTTGGGTTATCCCTTAAAACTGCAGCAGCCTCATGATTAAGGGGATCCTCATAATTCGGTTCCTGCACATCAAGTTAGGACAACTAAATATAGAACAGGATGGCTACAAAATCACGGAAATGCAGTCAACGAAAACATTAGAACAATACCGTGAAAAGATGATATAATCCATAGATAATAGTATTTATATTCAGGACGGGTTTCCAGTCTTCTCGTAAGATGTTGAGGCAAACATTTCCTTCCAAGTCAATGTTAGGATGGTAAACCTGGGAAATAGAAATACAATCCATGAAGTCCATATTTAGACATCAACTGCTATAAAGAGTCTAGTCGGTTTAAGGAAACAGGTTTAGTAAAATAGATAATGTTGGCCTACCTTGGTCTTGCACTTAACCTTTGGCGCCTCGTGTGGGTAGATCGGAGAAACTTGGAAGGAGAACAAAAAAGTGCCACCTCTAACCACGATTGAAAAATATGACGTTAATAATTACTTATAGATGAGAGCTCAGGAAAACGTTTGGCAGTTGATGATGGACAAACTTGACTTCTCAATAGAGAAGTTCAAATACTACATATATTGCCAATGGTTCATGGTCTATGTTACATGGAAACAGATAAGGAAAATGAAACGGAATCATAGTTGTTAGAATTGTACGAGTCGACGCGTACGATTCAATGTGAGTCAAGCAGATTTCAAGTCGTATCTATGATACAACTCGAAACCTTCCTGAATCAGCCATGAATCGGCCGAATCGGTGGTGACTGGCCGAATCGCCCGATTCGGTCGATTCATGGCGCTATTTGAAAAAAAAAAAATAATAATTTTTAAAAACTGGATAAATCGTACACAGAATTGGGGAGGGAGATGACTCTTGAACTTTTATAAAAAAAAAAGAGGCCGCTCCTAAGACTCAAACCCGTGACCTCTTGGTCACACGACAACAACGTTTACCGTTGCGCCAAGGCTCGCCCTCGACTCTTGAACTTTTATAAAACAAAAAAAAAACTGTAGAAGTTATGAAATTAGACAGTTATGAAATTGAAAAGGTTTATGACTCTTCACTGCAGAATTATTAAATTATGATGAGTTATGAAATTATGAGTTTATAACGTACAGATGTTTCAAATAATTTATGACTCTTTACTTCAGTGAAGTTATGAAATTGAAAACTCTTTACTTCAGTGAAGTTATGAAATTGAAAACGTTTCCCGATGACTCTTCAACTTTTATGAAAAGGTTATATATTCCAAAACTTCTCTTCTATTTATTTGTTATTAACTTATGGAAAGCTTGGTTATGGACAAAGAAGATGATGATGATTCTTCTGATGTTGATGCATTGTTTGGCAATTAGTTTTATTAGGATTGCATTAAATTTGAATTTTAACTTAAGTATTTAGATGATAACTTGATATAATTTCTATTTGGATATTAAAATTGCATTTTTAGACTCATATTTAAAGTTAAATATGGTTAATATTTTATTTTTTATAATATTTTGAATTCGATCCGAATCTTACAATTCGGTTCGATTCACGAGTCTCAATTCACAAAATGAAATTTCGAGTCACAAGTCGAATCTCGATTTAACAACTATGATGATTCTTCTGGTGTTGATGCATTGTTTGGCAATTAATTTTATTAGGATTGCATTAAATTTGAATTTTAACTTAAGTATTTAGATGATAACTTGATATAATTTCTATTTGGATATTAAAATTGCATTTTTAGACTCATATATATATATATATATATATATATATATATTAAAATAACAAGAACGTATGTTTAATTTTTGTATATATCTACATTAAAAGGTTTACAGAAAAGTCAAATAATAAAGGGAAAAATGAGATTTTCTCATTTTGAAAACTTGTAGAAGATGAAAATATTAGGGATTTACAGAACATCTGATTAACATTGATCCACTTATGAAAACATGTCTCCAAATTTAAAGAAACTAGTTTTCAATTTCTTTTTATTAGGGAAATGTGACCCGAAATTTTAGACACAAGTTTCCAGAGAGTTTCGGTTTCCGAAACGTTTAGGAAAGGTGAAGCGCTTTAAAATTAAAGTTCCCGTGCAACATAGTTTACAGTTGATGTGTAATTTTAATAACTTCTCGATACATGACACTTACAAATAATATCCTTCATCTGGTCGGATTGTAACCTCAAAATTCATCAGATCATCCTTGCCATTGGGGAATGCTATGGCGCATGATTTAGGCAAGTTCAGCTCAGAAATATCTGCCACAAAATATAAGATGTGGTGTAAGAAAAATACTAAGATATGAGCAAGATGATGATATTAGTGTGCATAAGGACCGCTTTTACTGCCAGGTTTAGCAATTTCATTTTTTGCAGTTTTAGCAACATGAATAACAAAATGGACATCATCTATCAATGAAATTTGCTGCACAAACAAGTTCTTCAATCCAGTTAATTACACCAGTAAATCAAGAAAAATATGCATAATGTAAATCCGGATGCAAATGCTCACTAACTTTAATAGCTAAGCGGAAAGCGGAAGAGACACTATCTCACCAATGCTCAATAGCTCATTGCAACATTAACAAACTGAAGACCATGCTTCATATGTGATAAACATGCTATTTATAAGTACCACAATGAGAAGTCTAACATGAAACAGCGACCTTTGCTCTCAAGTATTATAAATTCACAGTTAATTTCATCTGCTGAAACATTTAAATAAGCCTAACTATCAAGTAACGTCAACCCACCCATCATTTGGTGCCAACTTAAAAACTTCTAAAGTGACAGATTTAAGGACTTGATCCACTCCCGCAATGATGTGCTTTTGAAGGCCTGTTTCCTTGAAATTAATATTTTAAATATCTTGCTCTACCTAGAAATTTCTGACCTACTAGAGAACCCCAACCTAAGATGATCTAGTTGAGATTGTTTCTGTAAGTAGGAGGTTTTCACTTCTCGTGTATGTGCAATTCGTAGACAAATTAGAAGATAATCTGGTTGACTAGCCAAGTGATCATGCTGTGGTTATGTATGTTTACACAACAAATTTTCTCAGCCAAATTTCCGTGGAATATATGGCACTTCGTTTCTTTTGTCATGGATGGATTGAAAATATTCAAGAGATATGGAAGTGTTATTTATGAGTTCTTAAGGTTAGTTTAACATTAGGAAGTTGACAGGAAAAAAACTTTATGTGAGCAATTGAAGACCATCCTTTGGTTTGCAGAAAAGTTCTCTCTCAGAAAACATTTCCATTGAATCCTTATAACTTGATACAACCTGTCAACTTCCTAATGATAAACTAACCTTAAGAACTCATAAATAACACTTCCATATCTCTTGAATATTTTCAATTCATCCATGACAAAAGAAATGAAGTGCCAGATATTCAAGGGAAATTTGTTGTGTAAACATGCATAGCCACAGCATGGTCACTTGGCTAGTCAACCAGATTCTTTCTGATTACGAATTGCAAACTTTACTGCACGAAAAAGTGAAAACCTCCTACTTGCAGAAACAATCTCAACTAGATCATCTTGGCCATGAAATTCTGCAATACACCGTAGTCATGTTGATTACTCAATTTCGATCCACTTCACTTGACATCACAAAAGTAGAACTTGAAATCCTTACTTACTACCAGTAACAAAACCACCAGAAAAAAAAGCATAAATCTCTGCAAATTCTATGAAGCAGAAAACTGAGCATAAGCTGCTCAACATAAACCTTTTAAAAGCCATTCATAATCCACATCTCTCACAACTTTAAATTCCATGAGTAGATCCCTTTTAAACAAAATTGACAATAAAAAAAACTGAATGCATCAGAGAAATCCAATTATCCAGCTACACAATCCATTACAATCCTGAGAATTTAAGTTTCAAAAAGAGCACTCTTGAACTATCTGGGTAGGCAAGGATTCTCAAAAGTAAACACTAAAACAGTTGATAAATAGATACAGTTCCCATAACTAATAGCATATGAGTATGACAGAGAGACGCACCCTTATGAAGACGCAATTCTCCAGCACTTTGCTTTTTGACAGGCGCACCTCCGTTGGCATTTTCAGCAAGTTCTCGCTGCTTTTCCTTTACTTTAAAAAGCCGAATCATAGCTCCTACAGTAGAAAATCAAAATCTCAAAATCATTTCAAGAAGATCATTCATCAACATCAATACATCTATGAATTTAGCAAAAACACATTCAATTAAACCGATCAAATAAAGAATAAGCATATCCTCCATGGATTAATCATTTCCACGAAGGACATAAGAATTCCCCAAATAGATCGCAACTTTATATACCCTATTCCCTAAATGACAAAAATCAAAACGAAATTCCTTGCAGCGATCAAAAAAGAAAGAAACCCTAAAGAAAACCCTGAAGCTTAAACGCATCATGATTGTTTCTGGGTTTACCATTAGAAAAGCAAAAAGATAAAAGAATTTACTTCAACGGGAAAAAAAGAGCCCGATATAGAGCTGAAAAACATGAAGAAAGCGAAATCAGAGATATATAAGGAAGGATTATGGTACAAATAGGAAGCTACCTGCTCTACGGAAAAAAGAAAAGGCAAGAAAGAGAGGAGAAATGAAAATTTGAAAAATAAATTAAAATTTGTGATTTTGAGAGTGAGCGAACAAGGACATAGAAGGCTCTCTATGGTCTCATTTATACTACTAACATACAAATAAGATAACACACATAAAGGGGTAAATTGCACACCCTATTCATTCAAGTTTGGGGTTAGTTTGGGGTTTAGTTTAAATTTAAATTATTGCTTAATAAACTCATGGGTAAATTTCAAATAAAACCCTTGTAGTTTCACTAATTTTCAGATAAAGGAATGTGGTTTACTTTTTGTCAAAACGAGGATTGAGGTTTCGCACTTTTAACAAAACAATGACCTTTTGGATTAATGTTGTTAAAACCATCTTTAACGATCTGAAAATGAAAATTTTCAAGAATAAAAGTTGTTCAATGTTATATTTACTATGGAACTACATTTTCGATTTTCAAAAATCATCTTTTTTGAAACTTTCTCGCTCTAAACATTAACTTTCTCTCTCTTTACCAAACATCATCTAAATAATCTCAAAATAAAAAAGTTGAAGAATTAAAGTTGCTTAAAATATTAGTAGTTCTTAAAATATATCATTTTTGAAATCGTCAATAGTGATTTTAATAGTATCAATCGAAAAAGTCCTTATTTTGTAAAAGTTGAAAACCCCAATCCTCGTTTTGATAAAAAAAAAAGTAAATCACAATCCTTTATCTAAAAATTAGTGATACCACATGGGTTTTATTTGAAATTTACCCTAAACTCATTTAATTTTCATTTTTATTTCAATAAATTCAGACAGTACCGTAACGAATTTGTATAATATGGTCGTTACGTAACTGGTGGCGAAGCCCCAAGTTTACATTTGGGGGCTAAATTTTGCCTTGTGACATTGTTCGAGTTGGATGTATAGATTTGGGAGAAGTTCTCTAAAAGTCCGTACTGTTAGGGTTGGTCAGGTTTTTTTTCCTCCAAAACCTTAAAACTTTGTCGTTTTTGTCTGTTGTAGACTAAAAATAAAAAGTATTATGTCTTAAAATAGCAGACATTTTTTATGTTTTATAAATTCAAAGTCAATTTCTTAAAAATTATACAACTTTTATCTTTTTTATTTTTAGTTACAAATTACTTATAAATTTTTTGAATTAAAATTTAATTTAAAAACTAAGTTATTTGAGTCTCACAAATAATTAATTGATTTAAGAAAAATAGAAGTTTTTTTTAAAAGAAAATTAGAAGTGTTAAGAAGATGAAATGTACATAAAAATAATTAATAATAACCTCTTACATTTTTTTTAACAATAATAACGTCTTACATTAAAATATATAATTTAAATCAACTCAATTATTTCAATATAATACTATAAATATACCAAATATAAACTAAAATTAGGGCTACCAAGATTGAAATCGTCGCTTTTAAATGGTGAAGCCGGAGCCCCCAGACTTCCAAGATCCGCCAATGTACGTGACAAACATGTGCATAGCATGTAACAGTAAAAAAATATAAAAATTACGTTTTTTTTGATGTCAAATGATAGTTTGAAACAGATTGTCGTATAGTTTTCATGTTATATGTATAAATCCGTCATTTCTATAATTATTTCAATTATTTTTTTGTGTTTAAAATTATCAAAATGACTTTATTAATTTAATAATTTTACTAAAACAAAATAAATGAAATTTATCCTAAAAGATATATATTCCATGGCTTAATCTTGCTCCTCCTGCATAATGTTTCATTGCACCTCTAATAGCTTTTTCCATACGCTGATTTTATATTTTTATTTTATGTTATTTAATTTTATTATTATCACTAAATAAGCGTCAAATTTACCCTAATGTTTAAAGTGAAGTGTATATTTAGCGCTAACGTATGAAATTGTTCAAATTTAACCCTAACGTTTTCAAGCAAAAATTATTTTTAGCCTTGCGCTATCCAAAATTTGATTGCTATTTAACTATCATATCAGACCTTCCAAATAAGTTTGTCGATAAATTGAATCAGTTTCGTAATTTTATATTGGTTTTTTATAACTATATTAACAAAGTAAAGCTTACTTTGTTAAAAACAAAGCATAGAATACACCAATAACATAGTTATATTTAGACGGTTCAACAATAAAATTTGGGATAAATTACACCCATTACCACTGAACGCTGCTCTTTTTGACATTATGGCCACTGAATTTCAATTCTTAACGGTATGGTCATTGAACTTTACACTTTTTAACACTGGTGGTCACTCAACGCCTCAAAAAGACCATTGACGGCCTCAAAATAAAAAATCTGAAGAGTTAATAATATTGTAAGGAACTTTAATTCTTGAAAATTTTCATTTTCAAATCATTTAGATATTGTTTGGATAGGAGAGAGAGAATTTTTAGTTGAGTCGAAGTAAGACAGAATATTTGGAGTGTAAGTTTAGCGGCCGTAGGAGTAGGGAGGCAGGGACAATCACCCTAGATGGGAGAGTTGTTCAGGCCTCGGATTGCTTCCGGTATTTAGGATCTATTATCCAAACGGATGGAGAAGTAGATGGAGATGTTGCCCATAGGATTAAAGCTGGTTGGTCGAAGTGGAAGAGTGCTACGGGTTTCCTTTGTGATCCCGGCATGCCTAATAGATTGAAGGGAAAATTCTACCGGACGGCAATTAGACCAGCATTGTTATATGGTACGGAGTGTTGGGCAGTGAAACACTGCCACATCCATAAGATGTCGGTGGCGGAGATGCGTATGTTGAGATGGATGTGTGGTCACACGAGAAAGGACCGGGTGCGTAATGAAATAATTAGGACAAAAGTAGGGGTTACATCTATTGAGAATAAAATGAGAGAAAACCGACTAAGGTGGTTTGGCCATGTGAGACGTAGAGCGCTTGATGCGCCGGTTAGGAGAACCGAAGAGTGGCAAAGGGATGTAGTGGTGAGGGGTAGGGGAAGACCTAAGCAAACTTGGAGGAGGGTGATCGAGAGTGATATGAGTTTATTGGGAATTGAGGAAAATATGGTAGTGGATAGGACGGAGTGGAGGGAGCGAATCTGTGTCGCTGACACGACTTGATTTTCACGGTTTTATATGATGGTTCATGTTAGCCGACCCCGAATCATTTCGGGACTAAGGCTTTGTTGTTGTTGTTGTTGTATTGTTTGGATAGGAGAGAGAGAATTTTTAGAGAGAGAAAGCTCCAAAAAAGGTGATTTTGGAAAATAAAAAATGTGCTTTCATGGTAAATGTCGTTCTGAACAATTTTAATTTTGGAATATTTTTATTTTGAAGTCGGTAACAGTAATTTTGAGGAGTTAGTTAAAGTTGAGTGGTTACGGGTGTTAAAAAGTGTAAAGTTCAATGGTCATGCCGTTAAGAATTGAAATATAGTGGCCATAATGTTAAAAATTGGTAAAATCCAGTGTCCATGGGTGTAATTTATCCAAACAATTTGTGATTAACTTATATGTAGCTGTTTGCACCAAAAATACAGTTTTGTTGATGTATACTCTTTGTATACACTTTTCGTGGAAGAAGTTTTTCTTTTCAGTAAACTTTTTCCTTAAACTCTTTACTTTTGCTTTTAGAAAGCGTTTTTTTTTATGTGCAATGTTCACTTATAACTTCCGAAAGTGAACCTGGAGGGAAACCAACTTGCTTAAGTGAACATTGGGGGAAACCGACTTCTTAAATGTACCTTAGGGGAAACCAACATTTTATAGTGTACTTCAGGGGAAACCAACTTCCTAAAGTGAACATTAGGGGATACTTGAGGTAAACCTAGAAGATCATGAGACCATTTAATATTTCTAACGTGTATTTTGTGAGCCAATTAAAAATCAGGAAAGTTAGAGAGTGAAGTAGTTACTTAATATGGTGGAGAACGTGGATTTGTGGAAACAAGAGGAAGTTACTCCCAATATCTACAAAATACAGAAATCACGATGGAAAAAAGACAACTCAACACACTCAAGTAAAACTCTAGCAAATTATCCCTAGACTTCAGCATTTTTAGAATTCCAGTGCAGTTTTTCCTTCTCAATTTTATTTCTCAGTCTGTGGACGTTCAGTTTAATTTCAATCCAAACACATCACTTCCTTTCAATTTAATTTATTTTGTTCTTCAAGTATTTCTTAGGTTGATATCGTTTTGATCATCAGAACCTCAAAAAATTTTAAGGTCTCTTTTATTTCCAACAATCGTTTGATTTTAGAAGTCAGTAGGCACACTCGATTTAATTTCATAGTTCGACAATACTATAATTCTCTAGCGCGCCTGTATTTTCCACAGAAATGATATTGCATATTTAGTTTATAGCATTTAACAGAATTTTTGTAATTTTTGTTAGTAATACACAAAGATCTTAGACATAATTAATAATGGGTGACTTCTATGCTTACTTTGTTTTTAACAAAGTAAACTTTACTTTTGGAATGTCTGAAGTGACGGTTAAATATCATTCAAACCGGTTTTTTCTAAATTTCTAAAACATAGACTAAAATTTATCTTACTGTTTAAATTTATATTATTTCATACGTTAAAGTTAAATATGCACTTCTCTTAAAACGGTAGGATTAAATTTGTTTTATATCCCTGCAATAATATAGCAAACACAAGTGAAATAGATCACAAGTAAATTACATGTATGGTCCCTTAATTTTGATTTTTTTATGAAAACTTCAAAGTTGAATATAAAGTTCATGAACTTTGCCAGATAAAATCTTTTAACATTTGCTCGTTCTAGTAATAACCCTCCATTGCAAAAGTGATCAGAATAATATTATAAACAAATTTAATTTTTAAATTTTTAGTTTTACTTTTAAAATTATTTAAACTATTTAAGTGTTGTTTGATTAATCTTCGCACACAACTTAAGAAGTTGGCAAATCCAACACAACATTATTTAGGATCGTCCCCTACATTCTAACTAACCTCGGCTTGGGGTAGTGTTTTTTAGAGGTATAAAAATATTGTTTAAAAAAAGTCACTAAAAGTTATTATTTTCTAAGATCGAAAATGTGATTATATCAGAAACGTGATTCTAAATAAATTTAATTCTCAACTGTTTTCAATATAAGATGCAAATATAAAAAAATTGTATTAGATAGTTTGGGGAATTTTTATTTCTGATTTTAAAGCTTCCCATAAAAAAATAAGACTAAATTTGATATTACATAAATATAATTAATCTAATAAACTAAATTTGATATTCACACTCATTAATTAGGTGTATATAAAATAAGCATAGCTAAATATATCATTAATTTATACCCAACTATCTCATTAATTTAAAGCTAAATATATATTAACAATTAAAAATATAAACAAAAATTAATTATTCAAACTTTCCAAATATGACACCTCATTATTTGTAATCACATGTCAACCCATCAAAATTCTTACTTATAATTATAATATAATTTTTGCTAAAAAAAAAAATAGCTTTCTAGATGTGTTTTACAATTGAATTCAATCTGATTGAAAACTTTATTGTTTTGGAATTAATTATCATTCAAATAGAATTATATAACCATTCATACATTTAGCAGTTTAATTTAATTAAATTTTCAGTTTTAAAACTTTATTACTTTATAACTAAGATTATAATTCAATTTAGTTGTAAAACCGATACGGTAGTAAATGAATAGACCAGAAACACTTAAGTGGCAATTTAATGTCCGAATCTAGTATTTGGGTTTAAGTTGAGCAAGCCCATAAAAAATTAAAGTGAGAAGACTTAGCAACGAATGAAACTTCTTTGGGAGCTGCCTAAGTGGACACGTGGACCAATAATTGTCTTGGATCCCAAAGGCATGTCCCCAGCTTCCCCTTAATGCAATGTATGGTTTAAATCCATTAAGAAGTTGTCACGTGTAAAGATACATAAACTATGTGTAAGTAACTAAACCGCTTATAAATAGCTTGGGAATCAAAACCCCAGTTATGTAATTCATAATGTTCTATCTCTTATTCGATTGCTTTCAAGCTTATTTCGTACTTCCTTAAGTACCATTCTAACTTAGGTATCAGAGAAGATTCGTTGGAACTTCGACCTTTTTTTCTGGCTGTTTACTGTTGTCTCAAATCACTAGAGACACTTAGGAAGCGGAATTCAGTAAGGAAGCAGAATTCAGTAAGGAAGACATTAAAAACCAATTAATTTCTCTATAATTGTTAAAAAAAAAAAAAAGATATTTTATAACCATTCAATTGAATTTTCAGTTTGTAGTTAATTATAATTCAATTCAATTGAATTAAATAATCATTTATACGTTTAGCAATTCAACTGAATTGAATTTTCAATTTGAAAACTTTATTATTTTGTAATTGGTTATAATTCAATTTAACTGAATTAAATTGTTCTATAATTGGAAAATATGATTATAAAATACATGGTCGATAATATATATACTTTGTTTGTTTTGATTTATTTTTCCTCTGATAGTTTAGGCATATGCTATTTGAAAGCCGTTGATAATTAATATGTTAATATATTTACAATTTTTTTTTTTGATAAACTATATTGATCTAATATTGCTTGAGAAATTGTTTGATTTGTGACATTCACGTTATAAGTTTCCTACTTATGTGAAATTGTCCTCTTTATATTCCATTTTCATGAACACTCTTTACCTTTCTTACCAATTACCTTCCTTTTTTTTGGTAGACATGGAAGACCGAGGTCCGGAAACAAAAAGACAGGAAAGAAAATAAATGTAAACACTAAACTATCACCAATTATCTTCTAAATTCTTCTTAAATGGAGTAGACATCTATATATTCAAAAACATCTATTTTTTTTAATCAAGTTTTCTGCATACATTAGGACTTTGAATCTGATATCACTAGCTTAAGCGACTTAAACTCTACATTTTTTTTTCAAGTATGTCTATCTTATCATTTCCAAATTTTATTTTATTAGCTGTCACATATCAATTTCAATCTCAACAGTTGAAAAATTTTGAATTATCATTTTCAATATTAAAGTCAAGCAAAGCTACATACCTAGAATTTTTTTTCATGATTCAATTTATTGAAGTTATGACTTGTTGTTTGAAGTATTCTACATATATTTACACATTGGAGATTGAAGATGTTAAAGAAAGTGAATTTGATGTTAAAAAAGAAGGGAAACAAATTAATTGTTTGGAAGCGTTTTGAAGAATGTTAAAGATTGTTGACATTTTCTCTATTTTTCTCCATTAATTCGGTGTTAAATCTCTATGTAAGCTTAAACAAAGATCTTGTTATAAATTTGACAAGGAAGACAACATGAATGTGATTGTTCTGTAAAAATAGAGGATTCCTCCTATCTAATTTTTTGACAAAATGTACTAGCTAAACAAAATTATATATTTTGCAGTTGATAAAAACATATTAGTTTTTTAAAAAAAAAGATAAAAACATATTAGTTTAAAAAAAAAAGATAAAAACATATTAGTTAAAACAATATTATTAACTCGCGCAACGCACAGAACTTCGACTAATATATAATAACAATAATTAATGAATATCTTAACGTAATAATGAAATATAACATAATTAAATAGATAAATACAATAATATTCATGTTTTCTACTCCCTTTTTTATCTCTATTCTCAATATCGAATTCTTGGAGAAATATAATCCATCGTATCAGTCTTGGTTTAGCATCGTACTTTGCCATTAGATACTCAGACAATGATTTTTTTTATAACACAAGATATTATCTAAATGCATCGAATGGAAAAAAATCATAGTTAGTAACTCTTTTTCCATGATGGAATAGTTTTCTTAGGCCTCGTTAAGGGTCCTACTAGCATAGACAATCGCGTAAAAGATTATCTGCCCGCTAACCTTGGTAAGCGTCGACTGCTAAATCACTTGCAGGAAGACCATCGATACCAGACACCTTAGAAGCACCAGTGCTAAAAACGGCATCATTTACATCCAACTCCCAAATGATATCGAAAGCAGTCCTCAGACCCGACTCTAGAATGACGGGATACATATTCTCAATAATCATCACACATCCCCCATTTGGCTCGACTTTAAAGAGATTATTGTAAAACTCGATTGTTGATTTCTGCATATCCAAGGATTCATAGTGCAAGGTGCCTTTAATGTCTTTAATAGCTTCAATCCTAATTATCTATCTACGAATCACAGTAGAAAGATAAAAACATCTAAAGTTTCTATCTCCATCCTTCACCCATAACTTTCTTGATTTTTAGCATCAAAGGAGCTCCTTTTGATTAAGCACCCCTTCCAACTCTTTGTGAAGATATTTCAAAAGCATCAAACTATTAACATCATGATGAATTTCTAACCCTTTATGTATTTCTTACATTCGGTTAATCAACTTCCAATTTTTAGCTAAAATATGACCAAACACTTTCTTGTTCCAAACACTAACATCATGCTTAAAAAGATTAGTCGTCTCGGTCAGATTCAAACCGGAACCTAGTGTGAAGAGACAAAATGGTCTATGAATGAGTTTCCCAATCAATATGATAACAAGACGGTCTCGGGAACTAACTTTGATGAGCGGAACAAACGAAGTAACATAGGGCTATGATCATAATGGCTGAATGGCAGAATCAACAGCGACGCATCCAAAAAGGCCATCCAGGCTTAAGCATTAATATAAGCCTTATCAAACCTCACTAAAACATGATTTCGACGCTACATATACCAATGACCAGTGAAGCTAAGATGAAGATGTCACAATTATCCATTTCATTCTTGTGATTCAAGCAACAATTAACATAATGACTGCCATCACATCTATAGTCAGACAAGGACACAATATCATTAAAATCCCCCAACATGAACCACTGACTGTTAATACTATAAGAATATTCAACTCCTCCTTCATTATTTTCTTAGCCGAGGAAATAAGGGACGCGCAAATAAAGGAAATCTAGCACTGCACTGATATCTAAGTCGATGAGATTTGACCCCCAAAAGACCTAAATGTCGCTTGCTTTACTTTTAGCATCCAACTTAATACATGATCACCTTATATGTCGTATTACCACTGATTTTAGTTGCCAAAAATGCAAAATAAACAAGGTCCTTTTAAAGAAAAATAAACACGGTTATAAGTTAGAAGATTTTGGGTTTTACTAAAAAAAAAGGTAAAAATAATTATTAAATTGATGAAAAGCATATTAAATTAAAATTATGTCTCGTCCTTTTCTTACTCTTTCTTAAAATTTAAGAACAAATGTCTCCTCAAATTATTCAAGTTGTGATATTCTAGTACTATTATTAAGGTATCATTAAAATTTCTCTTTGATATAAGTTGAAATTCAACTTTCTGAATGGGTCATGCTCTTGATGGACCTGATCAAATATCACTGAGCTTTTTACATGAAAATCATATTTAATTATAAAATTACAGCTGAATCATACTATAAAATTTAATTTTTAATATGTTATTATTTTTTATATAGCATAATATATTATAATTTATAAATTTTAGACCTCAATTCATAAATTTTAAACCCTAAAAATATATCTTAAATCTGTAATTTATAAAATCATATTGTATTTGCTAAGTTTCACATCTATACTATATATAATTACGGAAGCAGAGAGAAATGAGAAAAAGTGTTTTAGAGGTCTTTTTGATGAGTTGTCAACGTAGTAAAAAATCAGATTACATTTAATTAATTAAAAATAACAAATTTATATTTATAATATATTAAATAATTACTAGCCTATTAATTAAAATAATAAAAGAAAGCAAGAGTTATGGGAAGATGAAAAAACACAAAGCAAAGGAAATCCAAAAGTGACAAATAAACTTCTATATAAAGCATGATAGATAGTATTCCACCATTATATTCATTGGTCACGATATATATTATTATATTTCTGAAGGTAAATATTCAAAGATTTTGTATATTTGCATTCTTTTTTTAGTATATGTTCCTAGGTGTTATCGTTTTGATTGTTAACTCTAACTAAAATTTAGATTTTCGGCTTTTGATGAACTCAATTTTTAGTTTTAATTGAAGTTAGATTAATTTTTCTAATTCGGAACATGTTGAAATCTACTCATTTTTTTAGTTTGAGTTTAGCTAATTGATATAGATTGTATTTTTTTTATTTTTATGCATTTTGGTACAAATAGATATAAAGTTTCACACGATAGTTGTTCATTGAAGTTTGAGACATATTAAATAAAATATTAAAGAGATATTGGAATATTATACTTACAATGAAGTTTATTTCAATATAAATTATGTTATATTATTATTATTATTATCAATAAGTTATTTTTTCCCAATTTTCTAGACAAGGAGATTGTAAGCGTCTAATACGCTTGATAAGATGTTTATTCTTGAAGAATGTGGATTATGCTAGATACGAATTCAAAATCAAGGTAAATAAAAATAAATTTTGATGCTCAAAATCCTAAAAATGTACATTAATTATGGATATTGAGATAATTGCTTTTGCAAAATTGGCTTATATAATTTTTAACTATTATATTATGGTTCGTACAAAATTGTTAGTATTTCAAGGGTTTTTAACAGATGAAAATGAAATATGATCATAGGACAAATTATTGAAAAATATTAATTAAGAAAATATTATTATTTGAATCTCTTCAAATTCTCAAATGTTGAGCATAATGATTCTAATTAATATAATTAATTTCACATATTAATTATAAAACGTTTTTTTTTGTACTGAGTGGTTACAATTGCGATTTAATTCTATTTAACTAAAATTAATTTATGAACTTAATACTTCATTAAAAAAAATAAAATGTTTAATTAATGGGCAAAAAAATAATTTCACTCTCCTCTTTATACGCTTATGTCTCGACATTCTCTCTTATTTTTTTTTTTAAAAAACCCGAGAGGAAGATGGTTCTCTCCTAATTATATTTTTCGTCCCTTCATTTTTTTTCAATTCTTTTGTTTGTTTTTCTTACTTACAAAATTCAAGAATATATAATTATTAGAAAATATTAATGAAGTCAAATAAGTGATATCTGCGAGTATGGCTGATATTTTATACAGTGAAAGAATGAAGAACAAATTGATCGAATGTCTTGATGAGATATTACGAGATGAAAATAGGAGAAATCATCATCTTAAACTGATTCAATTAGATATATTGAGTTATTGTAGCAGAATGAATAATTGAATTCGAATACTTGGTGATCATGAAATTCCATCAACCAAAATAATTATCATCAAGATGAATTTGTGACTAATTCTTACGAATTTTATTTTTTTATATGTAACGTATTGAATTGATAAAGTTTCTTCATATGCAACATTAGAAAAGTATTGATTGTAATAGTGTATAGAATAATATATTTATGTTGCTTCCATTTTAACATAGATTGTAATTCTTTTGTATCGTAGATATAATATTTAATTTTAATTGTAGTTTAATTCAATTTTTGTTTAACCTATATTGTAATTCTTTTGTATCGTAAATATAATATTTAATTTTAATTATAGTTTAATTCAATTTTTGGTTTTTTTATTATATTCTAATATATTTCTTAATTAATCTGCTATTTTATTATTATTGTTTCACATAGTATTTGGAATATGAAAATGTATTAAAATTCCTAAAAAGTAAAAATCATTGAATTTTGTAAAAATAAATAAATCATTCATCTTTAGTTAAAATTCTATAAAAAAAAAAGTAGTCGATTATTTTTAAAATGAATTTAATTTGAATTATCATTAAAAAATATATATTAATTTCAAATATACATAATATAAATTTTTTTCATAGCATGATATAAAATTATTTAAAATTAAATATGTCAATTTATTTATTTATTTAAATTATATAAAGGTTTCATACCCCGTGCATCGCACGGGTTTTCGACTAGTTATTTAAATTATAGATAAAGTTTTCAAATGGGAATATCATTTAAAGAATTATGAAATTATTATTTTGGTAATTTGGCATAAGCGAAACGTTTCGAAAAAATCCCACCACGAAACTCCATATCGCATTTTCAACTGCTAGAGCTAAACTTGCAAGTGGAAAGACCAGTGATTGCATTAACGCCAAAACCCTTCGTATTAGGCGACAGAGCTGCTGCAATGGGGAAACTCTCGATCTCAACATTCCTAGCAATCTCACTTCTCCCCTTCCTCTGCCTCTCTTTTTCGCCGGAATCTCCAACAGATCGCCGCATTTTGGTACTCCTCGATGACTTCTCTCTTAAATCCTCTCATTCCATTTTCTTCAATTCCCTCAGCTCTCGCGGTTTCGACCTCGATTTCAAGCTCTCCGACGATCCGACACTTGCGCTTCAGAGATATGGCCAGTACTTGTACGACGGTCTCATCATTTTCTCTCCATCCGTAGAGAGTAAGTAGGTCGATTCTGAATTTGGTCTATTTTCATTTTCACGGACCAGTTATGAGATTTATGTGATTTCCTATGTCAGGTTTTGGAGGTTCATTATCTTTACCGGGTGTGCTTGACTTCGTTGACTCGGGTCGCGACTTGATTATAGCCGCCGATGAATCTGCTTCCGATTTCATTAAGAGCATCGCCACTGAATGTGGAGTTGATTTTGATGAGGTCAGTGTGATATGTTTCAATCAGTTTGTGAATTTTACTTAGTATGATGTCTATTTGTTATTCCTTTTACAAAAGTCTATTTGATGCTGTAGGATCCGTCTGCTGTGGTTATCGATCACAAAAACTATGCAGTTTCTCAAACTGAGGCTGATCATACTCTGATCGCCTCAAGTGGGTTTATTGAATCTGATATTATACTTGGAAAAGCTAAAATTGAGGTTAGAACGAATTTTTCATTTTCCATACCGAGAGCTGGGAATTTTTTACTAATTAGCTCTTGTTGTAGAATACTATTACTAAATCACATAGCTTGTAGAAGTCGGTGCGTAATTTCTGAAAATATTTTATGTTATGCACTATACAGGCCCCAGTTCTCTTTAAAGGCATTGCACATTCTATTAATCCAACCAATAGCCTGGTAAGATAAAACGTGATTTGGGATATTTCTTTGTTAATTTAGCTGGTTTATTTCAAACTATGAACTTGTATGAAGCATATGTGATTAAATATTGATTGTTGTGTTCTGTGATGTAATGTATAGGCCTTGAAAGTTCTTTCAGCTTCTCCTTCAGCATATTCAGCCAATCCTAATTCCAAGTTATCAAGTCCTCCATTACTTTTGGGGTCTTCCATCTCGTTAGTATCAGTAATGCAGGTAAGTCATGTCTCTTATCAACCAAGCTATCTCCTATTCTCCAACCCTACACAAAACATACATACATGTGAAGCCAATGATGATGCAATCAATCTCATGGGGATTAATGAGATGCTTCCATTTGGTGTTTTCGTATTGGGCTGTACCTATGTTTATAGTTGCTCTTTTCATATCATGGATGTTGTTGACGATTTCTAAAAATATTGAATTAGAAACTCTTTGGTTGACAGTTGTTACATTATGCAGGCCAGAAACAATGCTAGGATAATGATCACTGGCTCATTAGATATGCTTAGCAACCGGTATGTGCTTATGTGATTTTCAATCCTTCAGTTCCGAATTGAAATTGTTCATTTTGTGAATTATATTCTCTGTGCAATTCAGGTTTTTCAGATCAGGTGTCCAGCATGCTGAGAGCTCTACAAAGTAAGTCTAATTCCTATATGCTTTCTTCCTGTATGCGGAGCTTTGTTGTTAGCTTTTCGGTTTCCTTTTCAAAACCGTCATGCATTACTCTGATTTACTTTGCATTGTCATAGGATGATTCTGTTAATCCATTAACTTTTTCTCACTGAACAAAATATTTCTGTGCGTTTTCCTAGATATAGATATAGTACTGAATCCCGAGGATGGCAATTATGCTATTAATGCATTTCACAAGCTGCATGAAAATAACCCTGCTGCTCGTTGTAAAGGTTTTTGTTATTTATTGATTGCACAGTTGCCAAATGTGCAAAGCATTTAAGGTACTTGAGGGGTGTGATACAAGTGCAAGACTCAGCCATGTGTTTGACAGATTTGAGGCAGATATTTTTATGTATTTCTGTAAAATACTTATATCAAGGTTTCAGAAGAAGAATTTCAAAATCCATGAACATTACAGAGATAGATACTAAAACACATTCCAAATTGATTCTTATGCGCATTTCGTGAGGACAACAGAAACACTCAATCAATCTTCAAGTCACAGTATATTCACTAGAAGTCATGTGCATGCTAGAGTTTAAAGTAAAAGCATCCATAACTAACCGTAGTTTAACATGCACATGTCCAAATATCAATTATTCTTTCAATCTGTTAAGACATCTCCCATAAGTTGGTCTACTGCAATTCTATGACTTCTTAACCTAGAAGCACTATAATTTGTCACTGTTCGAGTTACTTAAACTTCGATGGAAGGGAGGGAGGTAACTCCAGTTTGAAATTTAAATACCAAATCACATTGTGAAATTCACCTCATGAAGTTTGATTCTTCACATTTTGACGAATTGATTGACCTAGATAGTAGACCTGGCAATTATCGTGTTCGAGTCGTGTTCGTGTCGTGTCATTTCGGGTTCGTGTCAAAAAAGAGTAAACCCAAACCCAATCCAAAAACTTTCGTGTCAAAGTCGTGTTAACCTGTTCGGGTTAGTGTCGATTTCGTGTCGTGTTTTCGGGTTACATGTAATTTTGTTATGCATATATATTAATAATAACTTTTAAAAATATAAGAAGATATGATACTGTTTTTAAACATTTTATATCATTTTTAGATTAGTATGTTAACAATAATTATCGAAAAGTTCGATAATATCATGTTAGAGGGTCATGTAATGTGTTTATAACAATTTAGGAAATTCAAATCAATATTTGCAATTAATAATTATAATTTTATTATCTTTATTAATAAAGTGATAAAAAACACGAGAGAATATAACAATAATTTTCAATATCCGTGTCAGTTTCGTGTTTTCGGGTTGACACGAAAATGACACGAAAATTAACGTGTCATTTCGTGTCGTGTCAACTTTCGTGTCGTGTCATAAAACCCTAAACACTAACACTAAAAAAGCATGTCGTGTGTCGATTTGTCGGGTCTACTAGATAGAACCACTGATGCTTAAGGATAAATGATTAATGTTCAGGAAAAACAAATACTTTGCAACTAAAACCCAACTAATAAAGAGTAAAACAAAATAAATCTCTCACGCGATGGAGGCACATGTTTTAAGGAGATGTAGCCTCAAGCCTGGTTGAGCTTCTTTCATGAAAACATGTTTATGTATGTCTTGGTTCTACTTGAAGGGGTTTAGAGCATTTCTCCAAGCTTATTTATTTTTTCTTTATCGATAATTGTGGCAACAACAACAGTTCAAATGGCATGTGCTGAGAAAGGGCAAGTCACCGAGGAAATTCTGAATTTACTTAATTGCTCGATTTTAAATATTCAATTGCCAGCTGAACATGTTTTTAATTTTTATTCAATGCAAGGGTTTTAATTCTATATTCCAGTATTTGCTTCTTTTGAATAGTAAATAATGGCAATTTTGTGAAATTTTGACAACAGATATGATAAATCTGGTAATCAACAATTCGTGACTGAACTTAGCAAATGGATATTCCATGAAAGAGGTCATCTAAAGGTGAGACATGTAACAACTATATTGGATTTTCTTTTTGTCGTTAATGTGTGCATGACAGTATTGTGATGCAAAATAGATGTAGAATTTTCAAAGATGGTTTACATTATTGACACCAAGGCTAAACTTGGATCGGTTCTTAACATCCATTTGATTTTGTTAGGTTGCCTTATCCTAAAATACTTTTGTTCTTACTCTCCAGGCTGTTAACCTTAGACACCAGAAAGTTGGGGAGACAGATGAACCTTCCATGTACAGGATCAAAGATGATTTGGTAATACCTGCACTCGTTTTTATTTTTGGCTTTGACTCCCATACTGGGCAGTTATATTGACAGTGGATATATTGTTGTTTCACTGCAGGAATTTTATGTTGAGATATTTGAATGGTCTGGAAAGAGCTGGGAACCATATGTGGCCAATGACGTTCAGGTTCAATTCTACATGATGAGCCCCTATGTGTTGAAAACCCTCTCGACTAACCAGAAGGTATTCTTTCTCTTGGTTGGACTTGCCTAACTTAAGGCCCTACTCAACTTCTCATAATTATGTCTAATTATTTGGTTACTTTTTCAGGGCTTGTATCATACATCATTCAAGGTGCCTGATGTTTATGGCGTTTTCCAGTTTAAGGTTGAGTATCAGGGGCTTGGATACACTACCTTGTCTCTGTCCAAACAGGTACATTCTTTGCTGCATCAACTTAGCAACTTTGCCTTTTTATTTTTTCTAGACCAGTTGATGTATTTTGACTTATGAGTTTGTTTTATTCCTTATCAAAGTTGTCCTAGTTTGAACTGCTTTCAAAAGGAAAAAAATAGTGCTTATTCTTCCAATGTGCCTGAAGAAAAGGTTCTGGTGAACCATATACTAACTTAATGTATGGTTGTTGTTGAAAGTGATAGCTTGTACCCATTTTGATATGTAATTATAGAAGGTTTATTTGATAGGCCTTGCATGTTTATCTAGTTAAAAACAATCAGACATGACTCTGGGCCAGCCATGTGATGTCCATCATGAGCATGGAACAAACATGACCTTGACCTGCTTCGCATGATGATATACAAGTCGGTTGGGGTGTGAGCATTTGTAAGTTCAGGTTGTAACTTGAACTGTAATGTTCTCTTATAAACATGAACCCACAGGTGGGTAGCTAGGATTATGCATACGTATACTATTTTTAATGAGCATGATTGATCTAGTCTTATAGCACAAAACGCTGAAAATGATAGCAATTATTAAAATGTATATGATTGATATAGTTTATCACTTCATCAGGCATTTATTTTAACTTATAGCAATGTTTTTAACAATGGCAGATTCCAGTTCGCCCCTTCAGACACAATGAATATGAGAGATTTATAACAACTGCCTTTCCTTATTATGGAGCTTCTTTCGTTACAGTACTCTCTCAACCCCTGCATCAGCTTTTCTTGCTTTTCCTATTATTATTTTTTTTAAATCAATTTTGGTAATATTAGGAAAGTTGGCGCGTGTTGAACTGTTCATCTAATAGTATCTTATCATGTTGAATGCAGATGGCTGGGTTCTTTATCTTCAGTTTTGTCTACCTCTACCACAAGTGAAATCCTGCTATCCTGGAGGAGTTTTAATAGCATTGACATGGTTCAAGGTTTCTTTGAAGCCTTTATGGGGAAGGAGAAGAGAAAAAGAGAAAAAGTGTTAGCTGCTATATTTTGACCTCAGTTTTGTTAAATTTAGAAGGGAATTTAGGAAATTGAATTACAGTATGGAAGTATGAAGCATTAAAATTGAGGCATTTGTTTGTGCCTGTAGAAAGGTGTTGCTGACTAGTGTTAGTACGTACCAATAGGATCACTATTTTATTACATCAAGTTCAGCACAAGAGTCCAAAGATGAACTGTTCAATAAGTTTATTAAGATTATATGTTTTGTGGATTTAATGATTGAAACGTGTTTTTCTTGCTTTCTATGATTTCTACATGATATGGAGACAGGTGTTAGTTGAGGGTACATGTACATGTACATGTAATAACATTAACATGTACATGTACATGGGTTTCATCAAATTTTATAGAGAACATGTGTAAACTATTCTAAAATATTAACACAGAAATTTCATCAAATTTTAATAGATTTCAATGAATTTAATTAGTGTTTGACCTTTTTGTAAAACTTGATGAAATTCATGCCAAACTATTCTTAAAACAGGAAGAAAACTCGCTAACCGAAAATTGGTGTCCCTCCCCAAAAAAAATCTACTTAAAACATTAACAAAATAATTTCAAGTTTTAATAAGTTTCAATTGAGGTTTGTATTTTGTGTATTTTGTGAAACTGATCCAAGCTATTTTGAAATACTCTGTCGCTTCCACATTTGCCTACATAGCGGAATTGAAAGTGGCAATATTCGCGGTTGATCTAGTTTGGGAGAAAACCTGGCGCCAATTGTGGCTGGAATCTGACTCAATGTGCGCTGTTCAGATGCTAAAGACCCGGTCATTGCGGGTTCCTTGGGAGGTTCGACAAGATTGGATTAAATGTCTCAACCAGTGCTCCCAAATGTCTATTGTGTTTTCCCATATTTACAAAGAAGATAACCATGTAGCAGACGCTCTAGCAAAATTCGGAGCCTCGGCTACGAGCCTCAGATGGTGGCAGACGGCTCCAAGCTTCTGTCATTCGTTGATTTCCAACGACATTCGTAATGTTAGTCATATTAGAGTTAACTAGCTGATTATTTACTATTTCTGTTCTCCTGTTATAACTCTCTTGTAAACTTTCTCATTTTTTCATTTATTGATTTCTTCGGGTTTTACGGGGCTAGGGCATGGGGTGCCGACCTGGTTGGGATTTCAGGCTCATGCTTCCATATCGTCCCAAACTTTATTAAAAAAAAAGTTGCATTTTTATTATGAGAATAGATAAAAATTAATTAATTGATGCAATTAATACAAGGGTAATAATTTTTTTTGTTAAAATTAATTACATTTCTTAATTCTTATGCCTTAAGTTTAAAAGACAAAGGGATAGAGTACTAAAATAGTCTTATGGTTCTTGGAAAAATATTAATTTAGTCTCCACGTATAAAATAGCACCAATATAGATTTAACGTTTAAAAAATGGTATAAATTTAGGCCTTAGTAACGGAACGAGATACGTCATTGTTATTACTCCGTTATGTTCTATCAATTGTATGTAGAGGGAGAAATCAGAACTTAACAGACTAATAGGAATGACATGTCTAATCCGTTCTCGATGCCTAAATTAGTACTTTATTTAAACGTTAAGCATATATTGATGTTATTTTGTACGTAGAGCCTAAATTGATACTTTTTCAAAAACTATAGGCCTATTTTGGTACCTTACCCCAAAGATAAATATATTATGAAATAGAGAAGTATAATTTAGGGGGTGTTTGGTTGCTCTTTTTCATGCTAATGTTTACCTTTTACACTTTAAAAGTGAGAGTTTTAGGTGTTTGGTTAGTGACCTCTTGTTTGCCTTTTACACCCGAAAAGCAGTCTTTTACAAAAGCAGAAAATATCTGCTGTTTGGAAAATCAGCTTTTTCTAACAGCAAACAGCAAACCGTAAGAGCAAACAGCAATAGCAAACGGTAGGTAAAACAAACAGACGCTTAAAAGGTATTATCAAGTTTTAATGAGTTGTAAACACAAGTTACATCTTTTTATAAAGAATTATTGTGAAGCATTAACACAAAAATAGAAGTGAAAAATAAATATAAGATCTTCTAAATATATGGAAAGGTTCAGGAAAGGCAGTGAAGTTGGAAGTTAGTGTGAAAATGCATTTCATTTTGTGTCATTACTTGTTGAAGTAAGGCAAGTTTATCCCCACCAAACCAAATTCATATATTCAATACTGTTCATGCACTTGTGTAAAACATTGTATCTTAAATAATAAATACATAAAGCAACCTAAAAGAATAACAAGGCTGAGAAGGTAGGTAACTCGGAATTTGGTCTAGTCATTTATCTTTTAAATTTTAAATATATCTACTTAAAATAATTTTCTAAAATTATTTAAGATGATATATTAATTTTTAAACTTAAATGAATTAAAGTGATATACCTTTATATTTTTTCAAATCTTTTTTATGTCAGAGACATTTTAGAATTTTTTTTATTCATTATACTTATATTTAAGTTGTTGTTTTATTTTGAAAATATATAAAAATTAATTGTTGGATGCAATCAATACAAGGATAACAAAGTCTTTTTCAGTTAAAATTAATTACGTTTCTTAATTCTTACACCTTAACCTTAAAAGACAAATATTATGGAACAGATGAGTAATATATATATAATTCATTCATCAATCAATTTTATTTTGGGTAAAGTCTAAAAAAAACCGTCCTTTCACATATTGTCAAACTTGTATCTGGATCTTTTTTTTTTATCTAAACGGTGATTGAGCTTTTTTGTTTTGCTAAAAACGATGGCCTTTTAATTTGACACTAATGACCGTTAACGACTTTAAAATGGAAAATTTCAAGAATTAAAGTCGTTTGTACCACATAGAAACCAAATTTTTTATTTTTCAAAATCATTATTTTTGAAACTTTTTCTGTCTAAAACATGCATTTTCTCTCTCATTGCCAAACACCACCTAAATGCCCAAAATTAAAAAGTTGAAACACCTACCTTAAGAGAGTCATAGTTACTCCCACCATACCCGCGTTTGATTGAATTTCTTCACTTTAACATTCAGAGCACTTGACAGAAATCACATTGTGTTGGTCTTTAAAATTTTCAATTTTAAAATCGTCAACGATCATTTAAATTTTAATATTCTTATTTTTAATAAAACGAAAAATCTCATTCATCTCCTCTAACAAAAAGATTCACTGTTTATTATTATTAGGTCAAAGCCATACGCAGTCCCTGAACTTGTCACTTTTACTTATTTTGCCCCCTGAACTTACGGGACGATCCATTTGCCCCTTCAACTATTTAAAACTGGTATTAACAACCCTCTGTTTTCGTTATAACGGAAACAATTATGACATTTCTCATTGCAAGCACCAATGTCATAATAAAAAGGGTTGTGCACTACTAAAACAAGCTGCAAATGAGGTTAGTATAGATAATACACAAGTTTTCTTGTAAAAATTGTATATATGGTTATGTACTACTAAAACAAGCTGTAAATGAGGTTACATATATGCAGGCTGGTTCCAATACTTTCATGAACACTTGTACTAATGTTAGAATTTCATTTTGTTTCCGTTATAACGAAAATAAGGGATTGCTAATACCACTTTTAAATAGTTGAGGAGGTAAATAGGTCGTCCCATAAATTCAAGGGACAAAATGATCAAAATTGATAAATTCAGAGAGCTGCGTATGATTTAGACCTTATTATTATTTTTTTTGAAATACCAATTTTACAATAGGTAAAACCTATGTTATAGTTTTCAACTTTACCCTTTTATTTTTTAAAAGGGTTGAGCCGAATAATAATAAACAAATAAACATGCACTGTCGATAGTGCAGAAGCCACAAGGACAGTATTTCAATCCAAAATCCTATCCTACTGTATATTATATATAACTCTGTCTTCTCTTCTTCTTCTTCCGTCCTGCTTTCTCTCTTCCGAAGTCTCCATCTTTTCTCCTTCTCTGTTCCTAAGTCTCTTCCTTTTCTCCTTCTCCGCCATCGCCGGTGCCGGAATAAGCTGATTCCAATTATAATTGACAGCCCCCCATTCCATCTGTTTTCCCCCAATTAACTATTGAATCAAAATGAACTCTATGAATTTAGCCTCATGGCTCCATACTTCTTCCATCTTCAACCACTCTACCAGATCCAGATCCAAATATTTATCCCCCCCTTTCATGCCTTCCAAAACCTTCGCAATCCCTCATTCCCGTGACAAATCAAAACAATCCGTTTCTTCAATTTCCGCAATCATCACTAAGGAAGAAGAAACCCTTCAACACCACCACCAAAACCCCCAATCCACCTTCGATTTCAAATCTTACATGCTCCAAAAAGCCACTTCCGTCCATCACGCTTTAGACGCCGCTGTTTCCCTCCGCGAACCCGCAAAAATCCACGAATCTATGCGGTATTCTCTCTTGGCCGGCGGAAAAAGAGTCCGCCCGGTTCTCTGCTTAGCCGCGTGTGAACTCGTCGGAGGAACCGATTCAATCGCGATGCCAGCTGCTTGTGCGGTGGAAATGATTCACACGATGTCATTAATCCACGATGACCTCCCGTGTATGGACAACGACGATCTCCGCCGAGGGAAACCTACAAATCACATCGTGTTCGGAGACGACGTAGCAGTTCTCGCCGGAGATGCGCTTTTATCATTCGCATTCGAGCACATTGCGGTGTCCACTGTAAATGTGTCCCCGGGGAGAATTGTGAGAGCAATTGGGGAATTGGCGAGGGCGATTGGGGCGGAAGGTTTAGTTGCAGGCCAAGTGGTTGATATAAGTTCTGAGAGAGTTTCAGAAGTGAGTTTAGAGACGCTTGAGTTCATCCATGTGCATAAAACTGCTAAATTGCTTGAAGCAGCGGTGGTTTTGGGGGCGATTTTGGGGGGAGGAACGGATGAACAGGTTGAGAAATTGAGGAAATATGCGAGAGGAATTGGATTGTTGTTTCAGGTTGTGGATGATATTTTGGATGTTACGAAATCATCGGAGGAATTGGGGAAAACTGCGGGAAAAGATTTGGTGGCTGATAAGGTAACTTATCCTAAACTTATGGGGATTGAGAAATCAAGGGAATTTGCGGAGAAATTGAATAAGGAAGCTCAAGAACAGTTGGATGAATTTGATTCTGAAAAGGCAGCTCCATTGATTGCATTGGCTAATTATATTGCTTACAGGCAGAACTGAGTTTTTATCAGTTTTGTGTTTATATTTCATATTGTATCAGATATTATTGAGTAATAGTTTTTGAGTAGAAATTGGTGGGATTAGTTTGTGGCTGTAGCATGGCATATCCGTGGTTGTTTCGGGGACGGACTTTATACATTAAATTAACCTTTATTCGATACGATGGGTATTTAGGTTATTTATTGTCCGAGTTGATTGGAATGATTTTATTAAAACAAAAATAAAAATTTATTTTATAATGTTGACTATCGAGAATAATTTTACTTTTAATATTAGGGATAAGGTGCAAAAACGCCCCTAACGTTGTCAACCAAGAGCAATATTACCCTTAACGTTGTAAATGGTGCAATTAAGGACCTAAGGTTAGTAACTTGGTCCAATTTTAGATATCTCTAACAAATTCACTAACATCGTTAAATGTCATGTTCCCCCTGAAGTTCAGCTCATATCTGTATCTGCAGTTTTCCGCCCTAAAGTTCAGTTCATGTCTGCAATTTTTAACATGTTTGAGAAACATCAGATTCGATTTTCGATGCTTGTGGTCGGGTTCTCAGTTGAATATTACTTAAGAAAACGATGGTGAATTGGAGAAGGAATTAGAAGAGAAAGATAAATCAAATCGACTACGAAGTGCTCCGGCGAAGTGTTCGTTGGAAAAGAAAGAAGAAGAAGAAGCTCAAAAAGAAGAGGAGAAAAGTGCTTGTTAGAAAAGAAAGAAGAAAAGCAGCCCAAGAAAAAGAAGAGGATAAAATAGAAGGAAAGAATAGCAGAATCTGAACTAATTAATGGAAGGAAAAACAAGAAATAATACTAGTGATGATCAAGAGAGATTGTGAATGGTGACGATGAAATGATTTCTACAAGATTTAATTAGGAGTTCTATAGATTAGGAAAACAGAGCATCTAACTGTTGGAGTGAATCTGTTAGAGATGTCCAAAATTGGACCAAATTATTAACCTTAGGCCTTTAATTGTACCATTTATGATGTTGGGGATAATATTGCTCTTAGTTGACAACGTTAGAGGCATTTTCGCACCTTATCCCTTAATATTATAAATGATATATTTAAAGGTTTAATGTTAATAAATTAGATAAATTTTAGATATAATTAGCGGAGCTTTTTTTTCCAAATAATTCTATTATCTCTAATGTACATATATATAATGTTATCATTTGTTAATAACAAAAAAAAAAAACATGTATACATGCGAAAAAGTTAAAAAAGAATTTATTTCGTGCTCTACACATACACATTGCATAAAAAGAAAAATTAAAAATTCAAATATTTTAATAAAAATATAATATTTATTTCTAAATCAACATATATAAAATTGCTGCAATACGAATAAGATATTTATGTTTTTTCAATGATGTATTTATCATGTTAGACTTTCAATTTTATTATTTATAACATTAGATATAAAAATTATTCTTGATTGATAGCTTTAGAGATAATTGAATAAGATATTTATGTTTTTTCAATAATGTATTTATCATGTTTTCAATTTTATTATTTATAACATTAGATATAAAAATTATTCTTGATTGATAGCTTTAAAGATATTACAATTATATTTTTCAAACGGTAGAAAAAACGGTAGAAAAAACGGTAGAAAAAATTGAGAGTGAGTTAATTGAGAAGAAAAAGTAATAACTTATGCCAACCATGACAATCAGTGTAAATCACACATTTTCCGATCAGTGTAAATTACACATTTTCCGATCAAAATGAAGAAAGAAACGGAGTTCTCATTATACCTCTTATTACCCTGTAGGTATTTCAAAGTTAGGAAAGTAAGCGTGAGAAATATGACTTGGAACTAAACTAAGGTATTTCCTTCACTATACCTCTTATTACCCCGTAGGTATTTCAAAGTTAGGAAAGTAAGCGTGAGAAATATGACTTGGAACTAAACTAAGGCATTTCCTTCTTGTGATGAGAAATATGAATTCACTCGTGGAACAAAGACAGAATTGGTAAAGATTGGAATCCACAAGCTCGAAGCAAAAAGAAAGCTTGGCCCAGTTGTTATTTCCGTTACCTCAATCTCTTGAGCGTTTCAGAACTAACCTCTATTCTTTACTTGCTTTCTACATTACAATATTACATATATAGAGTAAAGAAGGTATAAAAAGAAATATTCTGATAGTGAAGATTTTTTTTTTTTTGAGAGAAATGCTTGTATTTTCATTACATTGATAGAAGAAGTACAACAAGCAAAATACAAATAATAAAACTTCACACAAGTAAAGGCTAAAGGCAATACAAGATCCACAAATAAATAAATAAAAAAGACTACAAAGAGCAAATAAAACCATAAAAGGTATAAAAAACATCAAACAACAATATAACATATATTTTTCGTAAATCAAAATCTGTAGAAAAACATTTGCAATCCAAATTTCATCCTTTAAGCCATTCCGAACATTCGGATCTGAGTCATTTTTTTGTTGCAACCACACAGATTTATTGATCCACGGATAAGATAAACCGTTTCCGTTCTTGCTAAATCCGAGAAAGGTATAAACAATAGAATAATAGAGAGCAGATACAATTCAAACGGATAAAGAAGATCCGATAAAATATATGATACAGACAAAACAAAAATAATAATAACAAAAAATATAGAAACCTAACCCGATAGAAGGAGGAAAAAGGAAGACAAACTTCCTTTATCCTCATTGTAGTATATCAACAAAACAGGAGACTTTAACACACAGAAAGACACAGGAAGAGAAGAGAAGAGAACACTAGTTTAATCTTAATTAAACTCTATTTAAGCAGATACATTATGCAAATTACACAGCACTCAAAATACAAATCAATCCCAAAGAAACTCAAAATGCAACGTGGTTGTTTTATCCTCTCCCTCCTTTTCACCATTTCACTTTTCCATCTCCGGCTGACTCTGGTGCTGGATCAAATAAATAAACTTTCAAAGGTACAGAGGAAGAGTATAATTGCCGGAAGAAAATTCTCTTTTCCTGATAGTGAATAATTGATCTGTGAAGGAAGTAGCTAACTATCCTTTCTTACATTACGTAATTAAAGGTTAACTTACTATCTAATTTTTTAAAATTTAATATAAAAGTCACTTAAATTTATATTTTCTAACATTATGGTCACTAAATTTCAACTAATACCTCAAAATCACAGTTGACGATTTCAAAATGAAAAATTTCAAGAATTAAATTTGTATAGAAACCACATTTATTATTAAACTACAATTTTTATTTTCTAAAATCACAATTTTGCTTTCTCTTCTAAACAACAAGATCTAAATGACCTTAAATTGAAAAAAATTATAGAATTAAAATTTATTAGAATATCACAAATTATTAAAATTTTCTATTTTGAGATCATGAACGGTTATTTTAAAGCATTAATTAAATTTTAGCGGTTATAATGTTAAAAAATATAAATGGAATGATTTTAATGTTATTTCAAAATGAAGTGGGCAGGGTGTAATTTATCCCAAACAATTAAACAATAACTAACATATATGATCCATTGAATCAAATAGGCAAGATGATAACATTGATGGTAGACAGAATCATTTATCTAGATAAAGGGAGAAGAATTTATATATATGGTATGATACTTATTATTACCTGAATTTCAAATATTTATTATCAGAATTTAATTTCCATTTATGAGTTTATGAGGGTGTAAATTCACTTTTTGGGTTTTGTTGGGCCACCCCCTAAATTCCTAGTATTATGGAAATTCTCAACTTCCAGGCCCACTATTTTCTTTTCACTTATTAATTGCGACATTGACCTGATGGGAAAAAAAAAATACAAAAAAGTAAAAAAAAAAAAAAATAAACGCCGTTGCCGGGGATCGAACCCGGGTCACCCGCGTGACAGGCGGGAATACTTACCACTATACTACAACGACTTGATGCTAAGATTTGATATTGATACTATATAAACTAAGACGTCACATGGTCAGACAAAATATGGGATATTGAATTTAATTCTAGGAATCAACTAACTCTTTCAATATCTTCGAAAATCAGTAGTATTAATGTACCTGATTCAGAAAATCTCACTTTTTTTTTTTCTTTTCTTTTTTTATGACGAATAACTTTCTCCTAAGCAATATTTTAGTTATACTTTATTAAATTAAGATTAGAAAATATAAATGATAATTAAATAAATTACGTGTGATTTTTATTATGTGGCAAATGATATGTACATTTTTAAAATGTTATACGGCTTTGATAAGTAATCCGAGTTTTATGTGAGGTTCGATCTATGATAAAATAAAAAGACTAGTCAAGGGAGGTGATCTATATGAGGTTCGATCCATAATGTTTTAATCTATAAAATAAAGAGACTGGTCAAGGGAAGTGAATGAGATCAAGTCAAAATCCTTAAAAAATGACAAATAAATAAATAAAGAGAGTGATTAATATGTCGAGTTGTTGAGTGTTATATTAGAGTTTTGGTGATTATTGTTCAGAAAATAACATATTATTTAATATAAATACAAGATTGAGTATTGATATTAATTCATCTATATATAATATAAAACAGTAACGATGGAGCTGAGATGTCATTTCCTCCATTTTTATTGATAAAAAATATAATAAAAAATATAATATATTAACTTTAGTTATATTATTATATTTATTTTTAAAAAGATTATTTTATCTGTACTATATCTAAGAGATCTACATAATTTAAATTAATCCCTAAAATCTCTCTAATTCTCTGCATATCTATATTTAAAAGTTATATCTAATTTAAATTAATCCCTAAAATATCTCTAATTCCCAGCATATCTATATCTAAAAGTTCTACATAATTTAAATTAATCCCTAAAATCCCTCTAATTCTCTGCATATCTATATTCTATATAAAACAGTAACGATGGAGCTGAGGTGTCACTTTCTCCTTTTTTACTGATAAAATCTATATTCTATATAAAACAGTAACGATGGAGCTGAGGTGTCACTTCCTCCTTTTTTACTGATAAAAAATATAATATAACTTGAGTTATATTATTATATTTATTTATAAAAAGATTATTTTATCTGTACTATATCTAAGAGTTCTAAGAATTTAAATTAATCCCTAAAATCTCTCTAATTCTTTGCATATCTATATCTAAAAGTTCTACATAATTTAAATTAATCCATAAAATCTCTCTAATTTTCTGTATATCTATATCTAAAAGTTCTGCATAATTTAAATTAATCCCTAAAATCCCTCTAATTCTCTGCATATCTATATTCTATATATAATATAAAACAGTAACGATGGAGCTGATGTGTCACTTCCTCCTTTTTTACTAATAAAAAATATAATAAAAATATAATATATTAACTTTAGTTATATTATTATATTTATTTATAAAAAGATTATTTTATCCGTACTATATCTAAGAGTTCTACAGAATTTAAATTAATCTCTAAAATCTCTCTAATTCTCTGCATATCTATATCTAAAAGTTCTACATAATTTAAATTAGTCCCTAAAATCTCTCTATTTCTTTGCATATCTATATATATAATATAAAACAGTAACGATGGAGCTGAGGTGTCACTTCCTCATTTTTTATATCATTAATTGTAATTATTAATTATATTTTTGTTAATATTTATATATTAAGATGAATCCGTGCATCGCACGGGTCAAAAACTAGTTGAGATTATAAATATGAAAGCGTATTTGTGCAACAAATTGAGGAGAAGAATTGACAGTGATATAAGTTGATTTGTTATTAGGGAAAGATTCAATTTTCACGTCTACTGTTGCGAAGCTGCACACAAAAGATGCATCTGACCTAGGAGACCTCACAATGTTTATGGATAAAATCTAATTGTTGAAATTACTAATCTGTCCATCGTAAAATCTGAATATTACAACCGAGTATTTACATATAATTAAGCTCATACCTTACTAATATACCTTAAATCCATAGTTCAAATTAGATAATTTAGTTGGACTCTAATATATAATTGGGTTAATTACAAGTAGATGTCATGTGGTTACACAAATTTGCAGATGATTACTTGAGGTATTTTTCTTTACAAACGCAATCCTGCAGTTGCAAAATTTTGTATTTTTTTTCACTCTGCTAAATTTGGCTGATAACGACATCACAATAAAAATTTTCAAGAATTAAATTTGTTTAATATCATATTTACTGTGGAACCATATTTTAAATTTTTCAAAAGCATCGTTTTTTGAGTTTTCTCTCTATAAACATTAACTTTCTTTCTCGTAAAAAACAACATCTAAATGATCTCAAACCTAAAAAGTTGAAGAATTAAAGTTGCTTAAAATATTATTTAATGCTTGAAATTTTCATTTCGATATCATTATCGACCAAATTCTGACAAAGTGAATCCAAATGCAAAATTTACAAACCACAAGGTTGCATTTGCAAAAAAAAAAAAAAAACCCCCACAAGTATCCATCTGCAAGTCGGAAAAACCATATAAAATCTATATGTAATTAAATTAACCCTATATAATTTACAAGTACCTTAATCCATGTAAAGACAGTGGCGGGACCAGAACTTTGGATGAGCCGACGCTCAAATATTTATTGCAAAATTTTCATTACATCAATAAAAAAATATAATTATATCACGTATACAATTAATATTACATGCTGATATTTGTACTCCCCTTGAATAAATAAAGAGCGGCAATTGAATCATGGGATTATGCAAATTTATAACGTTGCAACATGTATAGATAAGGATAGCAGTAAAAATATTGAAATTGGCACCCTGAATTAGTTTATTTAAAGTGTATGTATTTCAATTTATTCAAAATCTTTCCATTCTTTGTCACGTAGATTTAAAAGGATTAATATATATGTCACTTTGAATACATTTGAGGTAAATGGAACGTTTTCGAAATATAGAGAGGCGATTAACTTTTCTAAACAAAATTAGGAACTAAAAATGTATATAGACTTAAAAATTACAAATTAAATCAAGTACATTGGCAAATTTTAGTTAGAAATTAAATGAAATATAACTTGCTTTGCATTGGTTGTACAGCTTCAATGAAACCACAACTCCATGTTCAACATCTTCAACCTAACAACAAACTCTCCTCGTTGAATTTTTATGAAACTATTCGTTGGACATCAACACAACCTACACAAGTGGCTGGAAAATAAAATTTCCACCGATTTCAGGCTCTAGTCCCGACTAGCTCCGACCTAGTTTTGTCTCTATCAAACGACTACTTATCAAATTTAGTTAAAGACTAGTTTTATATTGTTGTGTTCAACAGAAACAGTTGTGGAAGAAGTGCTTTGTCGAAAACAAGTGATAAATGTTTAGTAAATACACGATAAAAAAAGCGAAGAAATAAAAAAAAAATATATTAGGTTAATACTTGCCATTACCTGTAGCATCTTATAGTGGTGTATTTGGATAGTATCCTTTCTTATGTATCGGCTTGGCCTTTCTCTCTAATTGGGTCTGTTTATTTGTTCATCGCATCATATTGTTAAGGGAAATTTATATAATTAGTATAAAAATTATGATTAAATTATATTATAAAAATTAATTCTTAATATATTATTTTTTTATATACCATAAATAAAATATACTTTTATATTCTAATTTATAAATTCTAGATTTCAATTTATAAATTCTAAATCCTACAAAAATATATGTTAGATTTCTTTATAAACCTTAATATTTAAATATAGGGTTAAGGTGTAAAAATACTCCTAAAGTTTTGGGTTAGGAGCAATTTTACCCCTAACATCTAAAATGGTGCAATTTTACCACTAACCTTGAAAGCCAAGAGCAATTTTATCCCTAACGTCTAAAATGATGCAATTTTACCCTTAATGTTGATAAATTGGGTCAATTTGAGAAATAATTCATTAAACCTTCTTCTCGATAATGAATTTTGTAATCTACACTTCATACGTGTGTCATTTCATCAGTAATAAATCACAAACAAATATTGGGATGTGAAAAAAATAAAAAAAAAGATATAATGTCTTTTGTACGAATTAGATAAAAAAAATTCAAAAAATTCACTGAATTTATAAATATTAATCTCCAATTCTATTATTAAATTATAAAAAAAACATGAAATCTTTTTTTAGAACGAATTGATATGCAATTGGTGCAAAATAAGGAACAAAAATATTTGTGTTATATAATAGGGGTAAAATTGATCCAAATTATCAACGTTAGGGGTAAAATTGCTATTGGCTACAAACGTTAAGGGTAAAACTGCACCATTTTAGACGTTAGGGGTAAAATTGCTCCTGACCCAAAACGTTAGGGGTATTTTTGCACCTTAACCCTTAAAAATAAATACATAATTCAAATTATCAGCTTGAGATAATTATATTTAATCTTTTGAAAGTGAATTTCTGTATAATTTTCTCAATTTATATCAGGATAAGCCAATATTTTCTTTTCATTTAACCCTTTCATCCAATTCTTTAATAATAATATTACATCTTGGAGGTGTTATATCACCCATTACTTCAATCAATTCCTTTAAAAAGCAAAATGCTTTAATCAATTGGTTAATGTAAGTTTTCTCGTATATGAGTAATATTGTGTCAACAACTGACTGGGGATGCAATACGCTAGTGGCGGAACCAGGACCCGGAATAACCTGGGGTTCAAACATATCAGTAAAATAATTTTCAAAATGTCAAAAAAAAAATCGAAATTAATTGTGTGGTTGACAGTAAATTTTCAAATTCCAACCCGTTAGGGCTGGACAAAATTTTTTTACCCTCCAACGCATTAAAACTGTAAAAATGTTATAATTTTTTTAGAAACTAGCATTGAAATAATAGAAAATTAAACATGTTTATTTTTTTTAATGATAAAGACATAATAAAAATGAATATTAAATATGTTTACTTTTTTTAATGGTAAAGACATATTAAAACTGAATTCAAAAGTGTTATCAAAATAAAAATAAAGAGTCCATTTAAATTAATTAATAATGGTAACATGTTTTTATAATTATTGAAAAATAAAATTAAAATAAGTAAAAACTTTTTAAAAGAAAATGAGATTGAAAGAAGTTGAACATATGACCTCTCAAATAGAAGTAAGCATCCTTAACTATCTCATCTACCTTTAAACATTGAAATAATACTACATAGAGTCAATATAATTCTCTCCAAAATATTACCAGACACCATTACTAAAAAAAAATTCTCAATTCTCCGGCCGCCTGCCGAGGCTCAAGCCCCCCCAACCCCCCTTTGGTTCCGCCCCTGCAATACGTAAAGTATCTGCGGATAGTGCCAGTAATTACATGTTCTATTACTCTAATAGATATACTTTTTACATCTCATACCCGTTTCATTTAATTCGCGAGATACACACGGGTACTGTTAAGTATCACATAAAACAAAAAATATTACAAATTTAATAAAATATAAATTTGATAAATTGTCCATCTAAAAATTGAACAGATTGAATTTTAATCAATAAGAATAAAGTAGTTTGGTGGTATCACTCAATGATTGAAGAATATTGAATAAAAAGTTCGGGTTTGAATTTCACATCTTACATCTAAAAAAACAATATTTTTTTAATATATAAAAGAATTATAACGAGTACTGAATATTCTAGAGTATTTCTATATCCGTCTCATACCCGTCACAAATAATGTGTTTGATCTCATCTCCGCTCTATACCTTTTATACCCAAAAAAAATTTCTTTATAGGAGGGGGCAATAAAACATAATGACAACAAATTAGCTTTTGCCATAAAAGCTAAACTATAATGATGCACTCCCTTTTTTTTTTCTTTAAACTAAATTGATGCACTCCTTTATAATGTGTTTTATTTTAGATGTTATCTTAACTTGCAAAAGTGTTAAAATTTATTATTATTATTATTATCATTATTATTATTATTTGATGTTGTAGTCCGTAAGGGAGTAACTACACGGGAGGAGGAGACAAAAAAAAGAAAAAAATGGTAAAGTAAGTATATTATATAAAAAAGTTAGGTTATGTTTACTTTGTTTTTTACAAAATAAACGTTACTTTGTAAAAAACAAAGTAAACATAGTCTAACCCTTTTAGATGTTTTTTTTTTCACCATTGGATGATGATGAACTTTGACAAAGTAAGTTCATCCAATGGTGGAAAAAACAAAGTAAAGCTTACTTTGTAAAAAACAAAGCAAACATAGAAGGCACCTTATATAAAATATAGAAGAACAATTTAATCAATTTATAAACACAATCTCACACACCCTATTATAAAAAGCATATAAAAAAATCTATTTTATGGGGATGGCGTAACAAGTCTCTCTTCCAACCTGATTTTGTGATCCCTTACAACAAAGTTGTTTTTATCAGACGATGAGTGTGTGAAAACAAACGTTGCTGGTCTAATCTTTCGCCTAATCATATTGATGTGCATCGAGAAGAAAAGTGGCTCAAGCCTGCTGAGAATGTCTGGAAGCTTAACACTGATGGTTCTCATCGAGAACATTCTAATTTGATTGCAGCTGGGGGTATTCTCAGAGACCTCAATGGCCAATGGATAGGCGGGTTTCTACATAATATTGGGAAGGGAAGCTCATTCGAAGCGGAGTTATGGGGCTTAATCTCAGGGCTTCGCATAGCTGTTGATCTAGGGGCGAGGAATGTGGAAGTCGAGTCTGATTGTGCCGAAGTGGTGAACTTCCTCAAGAGTCCGTGCCCGTTACACCATCCTTCTCGCTCCCTGATTCGGACTATACAAATTCTCATGACAAAATTTGATCACATTTCTATTAACCATATCTACAGGGAGAAGAATAGATGTGCCGACTTTCTTGCGTCGAAGGCTTTTGAGGCTCCTATTGGTTGCATCACTCTCCACCGTGCTCCCCCCGAGCTGTCGAAGCTGCTGCAATGGGAGCCAGCCTTCCCCGTTTAATCACTACCTGATGTAGCCTTTTTTTCCTGTCTGCTGTGTTGTGTTTTAAAAAAAACTGGTTTAATGTTATTTAACTCTGACGTTACAAACAAATTTATCGATAAACTGAAGCAATTTTATACATTTTTAGCTTATTATTTGTAACTATATTAGTACCACATTAAAGATTTTTGATACATTGATAAAAAAATTGTGATTAACTTATATGTGACAGACTTATTTGCTAGTATTTTAACAGATTCTTTTTGTAACTGCGTTAGTGACACATTAAATATTTTAGACATAATTAATGTTTCAAAGGTCTTGCGTGACCGTTAACTAACAGTTAAACTAACATTTTCAAAATACAGTTAACGTGAAGCTCAAATTGATTTTGATTGGAAACGTTAGGGTTAAATTTGGACTATTTCATAAGTTAGAGCTAAATCTACACTTTGTTCAAATTACATTAGGATAAAATTTAGCCCTCATCCTTAAAATTTGAAAAAATGCACACTTTAAAGTTCACTCCAAAAAATAGTTACGTCCTTAAAAAGACAAATTTTATAAGAGCATATTTAATGGTAAATGGCAAAGTTTGTAAAAACTAGATGCCATAGGAAGCGGATACATATCCTTCGGACATGCCTTGTTCAGATCTTTGAAGTCGACGCACATTCTGTATGTTCCATTTGGCTTTTTGACTAGCACCACATTGGCTAACCACTCCGGATAGGTGACTTCTCGAATTGCATCTGACTTTAGCAAATCCGCCACTGCTTTTTCAATCGCCTTTTGCCGTTTAGGAGCATGTCCTCTCTTTTTCTGTCGCACTGGGGTTGCACCTTTGTCTACATTCAAATGATGGGTTGCTACGTCTGGACTTATTCCTTTCAGTATTTCATTTGGGGCGGAAAATACCGACTCACATTGGACCAGCACCTCGGCAATGGCTTTCTTCGTTTCTTCGGGGAGGCCCGTCGCTATTCGCACATTTTTGTCGCTTGAGATGGCGAATAGTTCCGTTTCTCCCAATGCTTCCGCTGGCAACTTCTCCTCTACCCTATCTTCCTCGTCTGGCTTTGGTTCAAGTGACAATGTATAGGCCTGTTGAGATACAAGTTGATCACCTTCAACTATGACTCGCCCTTGGTGTGTTGGTAAATGTAATGTTAAATGCTTCATTGAGATGAGCGACTCCGTTTCTGACAGGAATGGGCGTCCCAGAATTATGTTGTAGGCCAATGGGAGATCAACAATTGCGAATTCTAAATCACCTCGCCATTTTAGCTTTTTATCGCCCATTTCTGCCTCTAACACCACCTGTCCACTTGTTTGAGAGGATTGACCCCCAAAACCTGTTACATCCATGAATGTATGTTCCACTCGCTCGTCATTAATTCCCAACTTGTTGAATGCAGTCCGAGTAATAACATTACAAGAACTGCCAGTATCAATAAGGACCCGCTTGACGTCCCATCCTTCTACAGCCATTGTAAGTTAAGCTATGCTACAACTTCCTCTCCTTCGCCCCTAATGCCCTCTTGGACTGCGGCGACTCCCTCATCTCCTCCGGTAGGAGGATCTACTTCAAGCGAATCCTCAACCCTTGAATCGTTAACCGCTTCAGTAACCTCTTCGGTGAGAGGTACCTCTTGCACAGGTTGAGAAACGGCTTGGGGTGCCTCTCCTTCCGCGGGATGAATAGGGATCTCGCAGCTAATTGGAGGATCCTGAAGACTCTTCCAATCTAAGAAGAGTACCTCATCCATATCAGCATCCTCGGCTTCCAGCTTATCCCACTCCCCAGTTAAATCCTTTTCAGGGATGGGAACTTTGGGGCGGTTAAGTACTAGACCCTGATGCCCGTGCTCATAAGCCGCATGAATCTGCTCCCCATACCAGTAGATGCGGGCGCCATCTTCAGCCAAAATCTCCTCAACCCTCTTCTTTTGGGCCTCCTTGAAAGCAGCTAGGTCGTCGAGGGCTTTTTGCAGTTCATCGGACTTGGCCTGAAGGGATTTAAGGGCCTCCTCCTTCTCGCCCACGGCCTTCTGACAGGTGCCCTCTAGGACCTTCACCTTCCCTTGGACATCATCATAAAGCGACTTCTGAGTCGCCAATTCCGTACCAAGACTTTCCAACTCCTTGGCTCGCTCTGCATCCCTTCGGAGAATGCCCTCAGCGAAATTGATAATCTACATATAACACGTCTCACAAATAAAAATGGGCGAATAGAAATATGCGGTTACGATGAACACAAGATATTTGAAAGCGAAGGACAAAGCAATAATATACCTCTACAGAACGCTTCTCGATCCCTTCCACAGCAGTAGGGAGCGGTACTTGCTCGCGCACACGGGAGGCAGAGGGAAGTTGCCCGAGGACATTGCATATGGAAGATACAATATCCTTGCAAGAGAAGTTCACGGCCAGGCCGAAAGTCCTAGTCCACCATCCGCTAATATCGGGGATTGGCTGCAAAAGCATAAAGAAAAATATCAAGAGAACGGCAGATAGCTCATGAGGAAAAAGTAGCAATACGAGAGGGAGTAGATCAAGATACCTCGTGAATGGAGGTACTGCTCTTTCCTTTAGACGAGGCGGATACAGGTGCGCCGCCAACAGTAAGGGACACAGAAGTGTTCTTCTTTTTAGAATGAGAAGACTCTGTATCCGCACTTATCTTCCGCTTCCTGGTTAAAGGAAGATCCTCGGAGGCAGAAGCGAGACCTTGTGAAGCGGAAGCCCTAACCGGGGAAGCCGCCCCAATAGAAGGAATCGTCCCTCCAGAAGGATCCGCCCCTAAAACGGAAGCGGTTTCCGTCATCCGCTTCTTTCTTCTCGCCAGGGCTTTAGCCTCCCGATCTGCAGCGATTTGAGATAAAGGATCACCCCTACAAAGGGTTAAAAGAAACCATCAACTTGGAAATAAAAAGTACCTTGCACAAAAACGCGATAAGGAATATAGACAACGCGATCCCCCTCGCGGTACGCAATTGCTACTCGGCTCCTTAGCATATGAAAGGCCTGATCGTATGTCCATACAAAAGGAGGAGTGCTCTTCAAGAACTTGATAACGGCGGATTCTTCCTTGCTGGGATACCCGAAGTTCAAACTCTTTACGTTGGGTCGGCTCCAGCAACGAAGGAAGTTCAGGTTTTCCTCATTAAACTTGACAAAAAAGTAAGATCGATCCCACTCACGGATCTTGTTCAGCTTCTCATCAAAACCATAGTATCCGCTCTGGCGGATGAAAGTGAAATACCCCGCCGAGCTTTTGAAATGGTGGAGCTTGGAGAAGATTTTGGGCGAAAAGGGAACCTCCAAACAATCCGCCAAGAATTTGTCCAGAGTCAAATCGGCCCAGCCGTTAGGATGCAATTGCCCGGGCGCGATTCCGTAACCGCCTAGGACGGAAGCAATCTCATCCGCCAGTGGATAAGTGAAGCCGCAGATAATCTGGGCCACGGAAATAGTGAAGGACCCCTTTGGGTAATCGCCCGGTCCCCTATCCTCCCCAGGAATGATAGTCTCGAGACCTCGGAGCCAGGGATAATGCTCCCGCAAATCATCGATTGTCTCTTGACAAACCAGACTTCCCGACCTGTCCTTCTTTGGTAACAAACGAGGGGTTGGGACAGGTGGCGGAATCAACTTTTTGGGGTCAAAACCTAAACCCTCGTCGGTTGTATTCGCCAGATGAAGGAAGTCGGCGGGATGAGAATTACACCCAGGAGAGCTGGTTGAAGCTTCCTCAACCATCTCTTCGACCTCGTTAGAGACCTCGCGGACATAATCATCGTCAAACGGCGTGAAGTCGAGGTCTGACATGATCGATAAAAGGAAAACAGAAGCAAAAAGCCGAACAAGGAACAAATGTGAAAAGAAAAACTTACATGAAAAAGACAACACAGTGAAGTGACGGGATTAAGAGGTCAACGCCGGAAAAGAAGTAACGGAATTAAAAGGTCGACGCCGGAGAAAACGAAAGAGGGAAAATGCACAAATTCAAAACTTTGAAATAATCGGACAAAGACGAAGCGTCCCCTATAAAAAGACCCTAAAAGGGCTCTTGCTAGACCAAGGGGGAGGCATGTGATAACCCGCGAAGCCCAAAACGGGTTATATTCATTTCGCAAGCCCAGCCCATATTAAAGCCCCATGGGCTAAGATTGGACGGGACCCGAATGAAGGAAGCGGGCGCAGCGAGTAAACCGCCCCGAATTCCTAAACAGAGCGTCAAGACTCCCACTCAGAACCACGTTCGTTGCCATGAAAGCCACGAAAGGGACATGGCCTAAAAAGGGGTAACCGCCCTCAGAACGTGGCCCACTAAGGAGTAACCGCCCTCGGCGGTTACCCAAAAAACACCTATAAAAGGCCTTAAGAATAAGGGGGGAGGTATGGTCACATTTTTTTCCACAAAGCTATTGCTAAATTATAGACTCATTCTTACAAAAACTGACTTGATCGTCGGAGAGTTTTCCCGGAGATCCTGTCTCCGGTTTTGTTTTGCAGGTAACTCGGGCAAAGAATATCAAAGCGGATCCAGCAAGTTATCAAATAGATTTCAAGAAGCAAGATTTTCGTGGCTCGATGAAAAGACGATTAACACCGATGGAACGTTTGTTATCACTGCGAGGAAGATGTCTTCTCCATCCAAAGAGTGTCACAATCAGTGATGGAGGAGGCAATGACAACAATCGTGAGCTTAGTGGGTTAAAAAAAAGGAAAAAGGAGGAGACAAAGAGATTGGGTGTGATTTTACCCCTACAACATGCTAAGAAAAAAAAAAAACATGTGTGTTTTAATCTCTTTTACCTTCGTTCTTTAAACTTTCGTCTTCGTTAGAAAATGAATTGATTCAACTTACATTTTCGACCACGTTAAAGTAGTATATATCGTCTTCGTTAGAAAATGAATTGATTCAACTTACATTTTCGACCACGTTAAAGTAGTATATATATATTGGAAAAAGGATAATGTGTAAAAGTACTCCTAACATTAAAAGTCTAGGGTAACATATAACTCGTGACAAATACAAATATAATTTTTTAAATTATTTTTCATGTCAATTGATATGATTTTGATAGGCCACTGTTATACTTTTTTTTTTAATTTTTTTTTTATAACTTGTAATAACAAATACAATATGGTTCTGATCTTTTAAGAATGTGTGATAAAATGACGCACATGTGAAGTGTAAATGATACGATTCATGAATAAAAATACATTTTGATGAATTATTTCGTAAAGTGACCCAATTTGCTAATGTTATGGGTAAATTTGCTCTTTACTGCTAACGTTAGGAGTAAAATTGCACAATTTTAGACGTTAGAAGTAAAATTACTCTAGATCGTCGATGTTAATGGTATTTTTACACCTTATCTCTAAAAGAAATATTAAAGTAAGAATTTAGAAAGAAAAAAATGATTAATAAACAAAATTTTATTTCCATGAATATAATCAGTCAATCATTAAACTTAACAAAGTCAATGCGTAATTTAATTTTCAATTCCTATTCTAGTTTCAATTTAAATCAAATTTTTCTATATATATCTAATTTTTCTGTTCGAGACTCATCGAATATCTTAAATAAATCTTTTCCCAGCTAATTTTTTTAATATATATTTAAATTCTTTCCAGCCAATTTTTTTTAATATATATTTAAATTCGAATTCAAAATCTTTAATTTAAACGATTTAGAGCATCTCCAACAGCCTCTTAAATTGGCTCTTAAGTTAAAATTTGAGGAGGGAGAATAAAAAATCAGCTCCAATAGCATCTTAGTGGCTCCTCAAATCACTAAGAGCCTCTTCATCCTCTCTATTAGAACATCTCCAACAGACTCTTAGTTCACTCCCTAAAAATAATATAAAAAATTGACTCTTAGTGATTTAAGAGTTACTAATACATATCATCTCCAACAATACTCCTTATATTCACTATCTATTTATTATTTTATTAATAAAGTTATTAACTATTGTTATATTAACCAATAGTGAAACGAGAGAGTTAAATCGATAATTAATTATTGTTCTATCTACCAATAGTGAAAGGAGTGAGACTCATCAATAATAAATTATTAATAAAAAATAAGTTAAGAGTCACTAAGAGGTGGAGGGAGTCTCTCTATTAATAGAGAGGATGAGGAAGCTCTTAGTTATTTGAGGAGCCACTAAGAGGCTGTTGGAGTTGATTTTTATCCCTCCCTCCTCAAATTTTAACTTAAGAGCCAATTTAAGAGGCTGTTGGAGATACTCTTAATAGAGAGCCTCTCTCCACCTTTTAGTGCTTCCTAACTTCATTTTTTAATAATAATTTATTATTAATGAGTCTCTCTCCTCACACTATTGGTAATATAATAATAAAGAATAATCTTAATAATAAAATAATAAATAAGGAGTGAATATAAGGACTATTATTGGAGATGATATATCTTAGCAACTCTTAAATCACTAAGAGTCAATTTTTTATATTATTTTTAGAGAGTTCACTAAGAGTCTGTTGGAGATGCTCTTACAACCTTTAATCAGTAAACAGAACTTAATTACATGAATATTTGAGGGATAATTACTAATCTAACCCAATGAAGAACCCCACTTTACATATCTAACCCACCTTCCTTTCATTTTACCAAATTAGACAAATAAACCCATTTTGGACAAAACTACCCTTGTTCTCATATAACAACCATCTTCTCTTTCCCTTTCATTTACTTTCACATTCTCACAGGAAAATTCATCAATTCAACCCAAGATCTAAAGATATCCATACCCCATTCAAGTTCATGTAAGTATCATTCCCTCATTTTTCATACAGTTGGTTTTCGAATACATTTGCTTGAATCTTGACATTTTCCGATTCCGCCATTGTCTCCCGATGTGTCGCATTCGGTGCTCAAATGCGACACAGAGAATAAAATGCGACAAGGACTAACATATAGCTTGTCGCATTCATATCCATGTCGCATTTGCGATCGCATTTGGCGGTCGCATTTGATGTAGCATGTCGCATTTGGCAGTCGCATTTTGGTATAGCTTGTCGCATTTGAGTCGCATTTTGGTGTATCATGTCGCATTTGAGCATCATTTACATATGAATTGGCTTTATTATGTTTTGATCACGTGTCCATGTTACTAAATGTAGAAGTATGTCAACCAAAGAGAGGTGTACGTGTTTTTTATCTTAGAACGGACTGTGGACTACAGAAGGAAAAGTGATGACATACGTGGGTGGTAAAGCGAAGTTGTTGGTTTTGCCAATAGATATTGACTTGCAAAAGTTGAAAGAGAAAGTTTATGGTGCACTCCGCGTTGACTCAACCTCGTATGATCTCCAAATGTCCATGCAGGCGACATATGGTCCAAATAAACTGCGTGGTGGGATAGCAGATATTGATGACGATGGAGATGTCATGGGATTCATAGAGTACTGCCGAATGAATCCGACCGATTTGATTCCATTGTATGCTACTCTAAACATGCGAACAATACAAGCTTCAACATTGCGACCTAACAAGGATGGACATGTTGGTCAAAGCAAATCAACGGAAGTAGTAAGTAATGATCCCACCATCGAACTGGATGCTCCTATACATGGTAAGGATGACAACGATTGTGGAAATGGTATCGATGATTATATGAATAATGATAATCACGATCATTATGATGAGCATTATGATAATGATTATTGTTACGATAATGGTGACAATGTGGAGAATGAAGATACCACTCAGAATGAAATTCCTGTTAAAAGTGTTCACGAAACAGTTAAGCAATCTAAATGCGTCCAACGTATCCCATATGATGATGGCGATGAAGATAGAATGAAAAGGATGACTGATCTATTTCGATGGTGTCCAAAGCCATGCGATGCGCCCGTGAATATGATTGCACCTAAACAATCAAACGGAGGTACTACTTTGAGGGTCAATGATATATTTTCAAACAAAGTTGAATTGCAAGATTCACTTGGAAAATATGCAATTGAAAATTCGTTTGAATGGAAGGTGTACAAATCAAACAAGTCTTTGTTTGAGGTGAAATGTAAGGATGTGGGCAAATGTAAATGGAGGGCTAGAGGGATCGTCATTCCAGGTTCCAATTTGTTCAGGCTTTCAAGAATAGATGGTATGGACATGCATGCTTGTGGGAGAGATCAGATATGTCCGCACCATAGGCAAGCGGGGAAACGTGTTGCAGGGATACTACTCCGAAGCAGGTTTGATTTGGAAAATCGGGTGCATCGACCAAAGGATATTGTTTTCGATTTTGAACGAGATTTTTCCGTTAATCTTTCTTATATGCAAGCTTGGAGAGCAAGACACTGGGCATTAGAAGCACAAAGTGGTTCGCCGGAGGAATCGTTCATGTTGTTGCCGGACTACTGTGAGATGTTGAAAAGTACAAATCCGGGTACCGTGACACATATCGAGACAGATGATGATGATCAATTTAGATTTTTCTTTATGGCTATGGGTGCATCATTGAGAGGTTTTAAACTACATATTCGACATGTCATTGCCGTTGATGGAACGTTTCTAAAAGGTAAATATCCCGGCATATTATACATTGCAGTTGGTATTGATGCGAACAAAATTATCTTTCCTGTTGCATTTGGAGTTGGACCGAAAGAAAGTAATGAATCATGGCTCTGGTTTTTCAACAAATTGAAAGAGTGTCTGAATGATGTTGAAGATCTAGCCATTATATCAGATCGGAACCAAAGCATTATACATGCAGTTAGTTTGGTTTTTCCTAATGCTGTTCACGGGGCGTGCGCACGTCATCTGCAACAAAATGTTAAGGCCAAATTTCGTGGAATTCGTAAGATAGATAAGGCGTTTTGGAAATGTGCAAAATCCTATCGGTTATCTGATTTTGAGGAATCCTTTGCAACACTTCGTTCACTACATTCCGGTGCTGCCGAATGTTTACTGCAAGCTGGAAAAGAGAAATGGTCCCGTGCATTCTTCTGTGGTCGTCGATATAACATTATCACGACGAATGTGGCAGAATCATTCAACGCGTTAATGGTGGAGGCTAGACGTCTACCAATCACAATGTTGGTTGAGTTCATACGCATGACACTACAAAAATGGTTTTACGAGAGACGTACAGAAGCAGATTATAAACGTGTATTCTATTTTATTTTATTTTATTTATACATACGTAATTATTTACGAGATTAATATGTTGCTGCAGGAGAACGTGTGGGCTATTTGGCAAGGAAGCCGGAAGAAAAGATGATAAAGCATGCAGGGGCAGCGATACGTTGTTCATATTTCCCTGTGGATAATCACACCTTTCAAATCGGTGATCGGGTTAAGGGGGGACTTGTTGATTTAAATGCAGGAACATGTACATGCAGGAAATGGCAACTAGCCCAATTTCCATGTGAACACGTATGCAAAGTTGCTTCCAAACATAGGATGGATAACGCCTATAGGTGGGTACATCGCTACTACACCAACGAGTCAGTTAAGTTGGCATGGGGTGAGTCGATATATCCACTTGGTCATCAATCAGAATGGAAAGTGAACGAGAATCCTATGAAAGTACTTCCTCCTAAGAAGTAGGGACGGTCTGCTGGTCGACCAAAAGGTCAAAAAAGAAGGCCATCTGTGGGTGAAGATGTAATTCGCACAAGGTGTAGCAGATGCAGAAGCATCAGTCATAATCGTTTGAATTGTCCATCCATGCTTCCAAACACTACTCGGCTTCCTAGTGTAATCTCAAGTTCAGCAAGTTGTTCTAACACTACTACCTCGAAGCATTTATGATCCAGTTGATTAATATCATTTGTCTTTAGCATGTGCTTGTATGATTCTATTGGGGACAAACAAATTTATCTTGTACAATACTTTAGCTTGTGTGAATAAATTTATCTTGTACAATACTTTAGCTTGTATGATTCACTATCCCACCCCGGTTCATTGAACCCCCTCACAAACATGGCTTGGCACATACATCCAACAAAGTCAGTATCAACAGTAGTCCATTCTGCAGCCACATCAGTTTGTACTGACTGTCGTCTCGGGTTGGAACTATACCTCCTCGAGTATTTTCCTTAACTTCATCTTTCCCGGTCCCTCGACCTTTATCTTCTTTTGGAGCAACCACCTACAAAAACATGGTAATGAATAATTCATACTTGAAAGCTGTAATTCAACATTTTGTCGCATTGAAGAGAAATGCGCTCCAATGCGACAAGCCATAGTGCAACATCTTGTCGCATTGGAGATGAATGCGCTCCAATGCGACAAGCTATAATGCAACATCTTGTCACACTGGAGATGAATGCGCTCCAATACGACAAGCTGCAGTGCAACCTCATGTCGCATTAGAGCGCATTCCACTACAGAATGCGACCCAGAGATACGATGTGTATAAATTCAACCAACTTGTACCTCTTGCTGCAACTTTGGTGTCACTTTCTCAGGCACAGAATCATCAAGATGGACAACCTCATCTAATTGCGCAACTTCCTCCTACACAGAATCGTCTAGTACGACAATAACATTCTGAACCTCCTCATCACCCTTGGTCAAATCATCTTGAACCATAGCTGCCTCCTGTTCCTTTCCATCTTTCATCGGCTCCTCTTGAACCATACCTGCCTCTTGTTCCTTTCCATCTTTCAGCCGCCCCTCTTCGACCACTGGCTCCTCCCGAATTTTACTGGTCCCAGCCTCCTCATTCTCCACATTAGCATTGGGTCGACCCATCGCCTTTAATTCTTTTATATCTCCCTCAATCAATGATACCCGTTCATCTAGGTTGTCTAACCTACTGTCGACCTTACTAAATTGTCCCTTGCACCACCTATGATGCCTCTCAAGCACATCCGTTAGAACTTTTTGAAGTTGTTTTATCTCGGTCGTTTGTGACCGTGATGCAATATATATCTATCAACTTCATTATCCCCTTTCTCACCACCCTCTTCATCATCACCTCCATCACCTCCATCATCCCCCTCCTCCTCATCACCCTCCTCCTCATCACCTTCCTCTTCCTCAGCTTCAACCTTCTCATTACCTTTCATTATTGGGGCAAATATTGCATTTATATCAACTTCCCGTCCTTCAATATGGTCCACCAAATACGTGTACCAATCGAACTCTTTCTCTTTATCCTCAACCACAAGACGCGCGTCTGGAGGATCAGCAACCTTACATTGAAAAAAAAATAGCAATGTATTGGTAAACAAATACAAAGTAAAGAGAAACATACGAATCTCATTCCACTTACAGAAAACGTTTCTTTGACTGCTTTGTTTGATGGGACTATTCTCTGGGTCCATCTCAGCAAGCGTGGAAGTGGGTTGCCACTTCTCATTGTGTAATATGCATGAGTCACATTCCACAACTCAAGAATCCAAGTCTGCAAATAAGAGGTATCCCTTGATAAGAATTATAACATTGTCGCATTCCATTTGAATGCGCTCGAATGCGACACGGTTATAACCCAATCATGTCGCATTCCAATTTCAATGCACTCGAATGCGACACGGTTTACAATCCAATCATGTCGCATTATATTTGAATGCGCTCCAACGCGACAAGGTTAGCAACCCAACCTTGTCGCATTTGAGCGCATTCCATTCTAAATGCGACACAGGTGGAAATTGGGCGCATTCAAATACCAAACATATATACACAAATCATACCTGGAATACGTGTGCAAATCCAATAAGTTGATATGGAACACGTTTCCTATTTCCCGCTGCATTTGCCTCTAATTGCTTCAGTCTTTTGCTAATGGCCCAGTCCAAGAACCTATATGTCTCCTCCCAAGCCAACGTCCCCCATGGAAACTCATTAAACAGTCTTGGATAATCTGCAAGATCCAAAACCCAATCCTTTGCATGCCTCTCGTTAGCATTATCCAATACATTGCCATGCACAAAGTACAACATGGCAATCATCACAGCATCTTGGTTAAATCTGTCAGTCGCATCCTTCTTCTTCCATTGTATACTTTTCAAAACTTCAAAGAAGTGAATTGTCGTTATTGTCTCGTATTGGTTGAAGTACTTATTTCGCAACCTATGCGGCATCTCTAATTCATACATTCTTTCCATGAATTCCCCAATGTTTACCCCAAACCTTGAACCACTTATCAAGCCAAACTCCCAATCTCCAAACCGCATATCAACTCCCCTCACCCTGAACCACATCTCCCTGTGTTTACTTTCTTTATGTTTAATCTCCCGTGATAGGACATGATGCACTATTCCAGAAGAGAAACTAGCAACCTTCATATCCAAATATTGACCAAAACATGTTTTTCTATACATTTCTAACTGCTTTTCACTCAAATACTTCTTTATCATGACCCCAGAATCCACATTAAACCTCACTGTTACTTGAGCATCCGAATTAACCGCCTTGGGATATTTGAAAATGGAACTATGTTTTCTCTTTTTAGATTCACTGGGATCATGCTGTAACAATTTTAAACATGCACACATTAAATTCTCTAACAAAACTGACATATTCTATGTATAAGGCTTACAATCATGTCGCATTCGTCTGTGAATGCGCTCAAATGCGACAATGTTTCATGGTGTATATTGTCGTATTTGAGCGCATTTAGGTAATAAATGCGACAGTTTAATGGAATGGCTCGTCGCATATGTCGCATTTAGGTAACAAATGCGACACTATGTTCGCCTATTTTACCTTGTCGCATTTGAACGCATTTAGGTAACAAATGCGACCATATCTACATACAGTTAACATACGAGCGCATTCGAGCGCATTTAATCCATTAATGGCGGTAACAGGGAAGAAGATGATGCATGCTTACCTTATGCTTCGTCCGTCCTTCCTCTTCGCTTGCCGCCGCCGCCGTCGCCGTCGCCTTCCGTTTTCTCGCCATCACTTTCGCGCGCAGAAGAAAGAAACGGGAGGTGTCGAGGTAGGAGATGAAAATAAAAATGAAAATGTAGAGAAGAACAACCCGGATTATATATAGTGATGAGTTCAAAACGTAAAATGCAGTTGAAACGAACTGAAAATGAAGAAGATGAACAAAAAATGAAGTTGAATGGGAAAGGTCAGGTGAGGAAGTGGAAGTGGAAGGAGCGGGAGGTAGGAGATGAACCTTCAAACTAAAATAAGGGTAGTTTTGTCCAAAATGGGTTTATTTGTCTAATTTGGTAAAATGAAAGGAAGGTGGGTTAGATATGTAAAGTGGGGTTCTTCATTGGATTAGATTAGTAATTATCCCAATATTTGATTATTATGTGAGTCAAGATTATGCTTTAGACAAAGTGGATGTGTTGATTAATTAGCAGAAGACAAGGGGTGTTGATTAGTAGAAGACAAGGGGTAAAATAGACATTAGCCACTTGAAGGAAAGCAGGCAGGAGCTTGCTTGGATACTTCCTTCCTTCCTTTGCCTTTCTAGTAGTTTATAAAAATCAACAGCATCAGTCTTTTTGTCTCCGTCGTCGGGCAATAAATCAACTACACGCGTAGTTGAATCCTCGAATTCAATCGCATCTTTTACTTGACGACTACATTCTTCGGATTTCCCCTTTTCCTTTTTCCTTTTTCCTTTTAAAAACCATTTGACTGTAGTTTCTCTCATCTTCCTCCATAAGTTATTATAATCTGTCTTTTTCTTCACCCATTTCGTTTTGCCTCTCACAGAGCTCTTGGCTGCTTGAGATCTCTGCTTTTCTGCTTCACCGGTGGAGTTTAAGTTGGTTTTCAGCAGAATTTCAGGGTTTTGAGTTGAAAACCGCATTCTCATTCAAGGTTTGAACTGTAACCACAACTTTTTGCTTTTGAATCTATGAAGTTTATGCTCTGATTGTTGTTTTTGAGCGAGGATTGTCACTGGATGTTGGGTGTTATGCAAAAATAGTTGGTTTTCCCCCAATTGAAAAAGCTACTCTTGCCTCATTTTTGCTCAATTTTGTCATTTCGTTTCAAATTGATTTTTAGGGTGCTGCTTAAATTGGGTGTTTCATTTGAAGTGAAAAGGACCTCAGATTTGTGAATTCAGCTCATTATAGTAATATTATAGATGCAAAATCTCTTTTGGGTATTCTGTTGTTCCGATAAATTCAATTGGATATGATGGGAGGGCAATGTAGCAAATCTAAGGGTGTTGAAACCCCATCACCACCACCAGCTCAGCCACACCCACCACCACCACGGGTCCAAATGACTTCCAGTTCCCAGTATACAGTAGACCTGAGTGCATACGAGGATGCTTGTAAGCTTGATCCAGACCTTCAATCCTTTGATATCACTCTCCATGAAAGGACTAACCGTGTCATTAGCAGCCTTACAACCGGTGTTGAAGTTAGATCACTGTCTTTTGACTCGCTCAAAGAGGTAACTAATTGCCTCCTTGAGATGAATCAAGATGTGGTCAATGTGATACTAGAATGCAAGGAAGATATATGGAAAAACAAAGAATTGTTTTCTTTAGTTCAGGAGTATTTTGAGAATAGTGCTAAGACTTTAGATTTTTGTGGTGCTCTTGAAAGTAGCCTCAAACGAGCCCGAAATAGCCAATTGATCATTCAGCTTGCCCTTGGGAAGTTTGACGAAGAAGCAGGGTTGCAAAATGGGTTAGCAGAGAAGAACTTTACAAAGACATTGGAAGGATTACGGAGGTTCAAGGCTGCTGGTAGTCCTTTCAGTGAGGAGTTCTTTTTACTCTTCCAGTCGGTTTATAAGTCGCAAGTATCCATGTTATCGAAATTGCAACTTCGAAAGAAGAAGCTCGATAAGAAATTGAAATCCTTGAAGACATGGAGGAGAATTACGAATGTGTTATTTGTTTCTGCTTTCGTCGCTGTTTTGATCTTTTCGGTTGTGGCAGCTGCCATTGCTGCACCACCTGTTATAACAGCTTTAGCAGGTGCATTGGCTGTTCCAATTGGGTCGGTCGGAAAATGGTGTAATTCGCTTTGGAATGATTATATGAAAGCATTAAAGGGGCAAAAGGAATTAGCAAGCTCAATGCAGGTTGGAACTTTCATTGCAATTAAGGACATGGATAATATCCGTGTACTTGTCAACAAATTGGAAGTCGAAATCGAGTCAATCTTGCAGAACGCGAACATTGCTTTAGTAGAAGAAGATGCATTGAAGCTTGTGATAGATGAGATCAAGAAGAAGATGGCGGTGTTTATGCAGACAATTGAGGATTTAGGACAGCATGCTAACAAGTGTAGCCGGGACATAACACAGGCAAGAACTGTGATTTTGCAGAGGATAATCCGATATCCGGAACGTTGAAGTTGTTATTTAATACTAGCGTCTTGTACTATTGAACTTGGTTAAGCTAATGTGAAAGTTTAGCCATTTATAGATAATTTAAAGAAGGTTCCAACATTTTATGTTACTGACTTGAGTTGAACATTTATAAAGAGAAGACACTCTTTATCACTTGTATCAGAATTGCTTTCTGTGTGATTTTTCTTTAATATCTGAGTTTGAGTGTCACAGAGAAGAAATCTCTGAAAGTCAGGCTGAATGCATATCGGTAGCTTGTGACGGATCTAGGAGGATGCTCTTTGGTGATCTATGGGTGTTCAATTGATGCGTGTTTTGGGCGTTTTTGCAGAAAACTCTGTACACAGTTTTCATAGAGTTTTCCCGTGTTTTTCAAGAACGAGTACGAGTAAGTGCTCAAACCCGCTGCCCCTTTGGATCCGTAACTTATTTTCAGGTATGATTATGGTTGTTATCTTAGATTTAAAATGCTTTAAAGGAACATGCTTTTCCTATATTGTTATGATCTGATTTTGTATGCCAAGTGATGGTATACATTTCAATTTATCCAAATTCAATCTTATTCTGTCACGTGAACTTAAGAGTTAATAATGTCACCTTAAGCAGTTTGAAGACTAACAAGATACTTTATAGGTTTAGGAGACCAATCAACTTTTTAAGCTAAGTTCAAGGGGCTCCTAATGTATTATGCAAAGTAAATGTTATATCGTGATGTCTGTGATAAGTAACGGTGCGCTTTATGCGAGGTTCGATCCATGATGTTTAATCTGTAAAATACGAGATTGATTAAGAGAGGTGTATGAGATCGACGTCGATACTTGGACGATCAAGTCGGAATCTCTAGAGAGAGTGATTAATGTATCCAATACATGATCTATGGAATGTTTTTATATAGGAGGTCTTGATGATTATTGTTACCAAATTCTATGCATTCACTTGCCATTTGTGTGGAAGTAGGGTCGCAGTGTGGTGTACTTCTTGAAGATCTTGAGGATATTTTTTCGATAATAGTCGTGACGTTGTTCTAAATAGACTAATTTTTTTTTTACCGATGGTCATATTCGGGACAGTTTCAAAAAGAGTAAAGTTATTGTTGTTTCTTTTTATTATAATAAAGTCATTCTAATCATTTCACACATAAAAAAACTCATTAGAATAGTAACATAACAATCAATAACCACGTTGAAAATAACTTAGTCTTATGTATAACATGAGAGCAAAAGAAAAGTCATTTTTGATTTTGTAGCCATTTGCCTGAACTTTAATCCAGTAGCCATCTACCTCATCTATAATCCAAATTTTCATGCTCGTATTAAGCATATTGAGCTCGATTATCACTTTTTTTTAGAACATTGGTTTTCTAGTAATTTGATTCATTCCAACTGAGGATCAAATTGCTGATATTCTAACCAAGTCGTTACCTATTGCTCGTTCATAGTTTCTAGGGCTTGCTTAAATTCTTTTCCTTGTCCTCGGGTTTCAAAAGGGTTGTTAGAGCTAAAGATAATATTTTAGCTTATTCTTATTTCTTGTATTATTTATCATATATTTTTCTTATTTATAATTATCACATATTTTTTTAAGGATAACACTTACTATCCCTGTTAGACTTGTAATTTATCTTTAGCTAGGATTCTCTCACCCCTCTTGTATATATTTCAGCGATCGAGCCTTACAAGGTTAAGGATTTTATTCGATTAATCTTTTATTCAATAATTATCATTCACTCAATTAAAAATATCTACATATATTAAGACCCGGATCTCATAAATTGTTTTTGGTAACATAGGAGGGGAATGACCCTAAAGGCAAAGAAGAGAAAGAAAAAACACATTAGCTACTAATCATCCGAGCAAGACAAAAGCCACACCTATCAGCGAGAAGAAAATCCTAGATGTTTGCAGGAGGAGCAACATACTCGTCAAGTCCTAAGGACAATAGTCCTATATAGTTTGTCATCCAGTTGGTTGCATGGTTCCCTTCCTTAAACACATGCACCAGCGTCACCTCCCAATCCCGCTTAAGAAACTCAGCACACGTAGAGGTAAGTTAAAATGCTGATGTCGGGTACTTGAACTAGTATGCACTAAAGCAATCACCATTTGTAAATCTATCTCCAAAATAACTCTATGATAACCTCTTTCCTAAATAAACTATAAGCCAAAAAATAGATCCTAAAGCTCAGCTGCAATACAATTCCCTAAATTAACATCAAAGCCGTATAACCAACGGCCGCAGGAGTCCTGAATGAGCCCCCTAACTGAGGCACATCCCACATTTCCTTTAATAGAACCATTTGAATTCATCTTAACCCAATCCACCTTATGAAGCTTCCAACCGATCATAACTTCTTGAGAAACCCACGACTTAACAGTCGCCTAAAAGCATAAAAGCCTGAGTAATTTCTGATACTTGCATGCGAAGGAAGGAAACTTTCTCGAGAGCCATACAATTCTTAGTGTAAACATGATTTTGAAATTTCACATTTCACCATCCAAATTCAAGTTAAATTCAAATTATCTTGAGTTTTGTCAACATTCATTTAATTGCCATTTTTTTTCTTTTGTTCACATGTAATTTTTGACTTTAAATTACTCCGTTTACATCTCAAAAATTTTCTATAAATACCATGCATTGGCATAGGTTTGTGCATCCAAGCAATTGACATTCAATTGAGTTTTGTCAAACATTTATTTAATTTCCATTTTTTTCTTTTGTTCACATGTAATTTTTGACTTTAAATTCCTCCATTCACATCTCAAAATTTTCCTATAAATACCATGCATTGGTACATGTTTGTGCATCCAAACAATTGACACTCAATTGCTAATTTAAGTGATATTCTCCAAGAGAGAATTGTGAGGTTAAGAGTTTTGAGTGTTATTTTCTCCATTTTTTTTTGTACCACTTACGTTTCTCTAGTGAAATAATTTTCGGTATCCTTCGCCCTTGGAGTAGGCACGTTGCCGAACCACGTAAATCCTTGTATCATTTATTTTATTGTTCTCTTTTATTTTGTTGTCAATTTATTTATCCAAATTAAATATTTGGTTCCACTGCGGGGTTTTCCCTCTAAAAAAATAAAATTATATTACTATTTCTAAAGCCACCAGGAAATAGCGGAGAAAAAAAAGGACAAAGAGATTAGAAACCATCCAAGACTGGAGGTCAAGAGTATAGAAACTATACAGGCTCACCAGAGGCATGAAATTAGCCTAAACATCTTTAGTACAAGGACAGTCTTTGACTACATGTAAAGGATCTTCACGGCCTGAACAATGTTTACACCGATCATTATCACCCAAATTACGAGTAACCCGATGGTGATAGAGTGGGAGCCCCAAATACTTATCTACCTTTTATGTTTCATCAATACCAAGTTCCGCAGAAATAGCCTGATTGACCCTACTTAGACCAGGGCATGGGCCGGTGAGCCCGCCCGCCCGGTCCAGGCCCAGACCCATTTAGCCGGGTTTGGACACACGAAAATACTGTCAGACCCGACCCGGCCCAAGCTCGTATAAGCCCGCTAAAAATTGGACGGGCTTGGACTTTACAAATTTTACATTGGGCTGGCCCGGCCCGGCCCGATATAACATATATATAAATAAATTATAAATTATCATATAAATTATAAATTATCATATAATTTTATAAACATAAATATATTTAAGGTTTGGTGAAGTTTTTCTTTTAACCTAATCTCCTCCATGCAAATCATGTCCTCTTTTTACTTATTTCTGCATTCATTTTATTTTAGGGTAAATAATTATAAGGTCTTTGTGTTTTTACTTAATATACTACTTAGTCCTTCTGTTTTTAGAAATAATTATATAGTCCCTCTGTTTTTGTTTTTGTCAACTCATTAATCCTTATACTTGGGTCAATGGTCAAACTACACTAAATAAATTTTAAAATACCAAAATTACCCTTTACTTTATGTTTTAATAATAAAACATCTATTTTTTCTATTTTATATTTTTTTTCCTATATAATCACAATCTCTCCAATATAAACTCCAATATAAAGTAATTGATTTATAAATTTTTATATAATTATAGATTTTTAATTTAATAACGTAAAATTTATTGACTAAAAAAATGAATGAAAAATATTTCAAAAATTATTAAAATAGGAGTAAGACTATCATTAAAAAGTTTTTACAATTTTAATAAATTTTACGAATGAAGAAAAAAATATATGATTTTAAAAAAAATTATAATAATATTTAATATTGGTTTAAAGATATTATATTAAAAAATAATTACAATTTAAGAAAATTAATAATATAATTTTTCAAGTATATTGATTTCGGTCTATATGTAGTTCTAAAACTTCATTAAAATTAATTAGATTAAATTTGAAATTAAAAGATATAAAGTTGTATCTATATAACTAGGGGTAATTTTGGACTTTCATTTGCAAAAACAAATGGAAGGACTAAAGAATTTATTAAGATAAAACTTAAGGACCTTATAATAACATGATGGACTTACTAACGTGTTAAGTAAAAATTTAAGGACCTTTTAATTATTTACCCTTTATTTTATATGCATGGACTTTAAAAAGTATATGTATTGAATATTTTTTGATAGTTAATAATGTTGTTCTGTTTTTTTTTGAAGCCGTTGTTCTGTATTTTTTGATATTATATAAAGTGTGATAATTGTACAAATTTATAAAATAGTATGTATTTCGTTTTTTTTTCATGTACAGTATTTAAAATTTAATTGTATTCTTTTAAATATATATATATGGGCTTGGACGGGCGGGTTTAAGATTCATATATTAGGCCCGAGCCCGGCCCGACTAAATTTCCTGCAGGCTGGGCTGGGCTTGGGCTCATCATGCTTTATTAAAAGCTCGACAAGCCCGGCCCGAACCCGGCCCAGCCCGGCCCATGTCCAGGTCTAACCCTACTCAAAACATTCTTTGAAAAAACACCTTAGATTTAGGCAGACTCGCTCGTTGGCCGGAACAATCACACAAAACTGACCAAGGATATTCTTGATAACCGTTACTTTCCCCATCGAGGCTTCAGACGTCAAAATAATGTCATAAGCAAAGAAGAGGCGAGACAACCTGCGCCCATTCTGAGTCAACGAGATCGGAGTCCAATTGGTATCGCCAACATCATCAGTAATCATGTGGCTTAATCTCTCAATACACAACATAAAAAAGATAGGGGGAAAGAGGATCCCCTTTATGAAGACCACGAGAAGAGGTGAGTTTTTTCCCATTCCAAAGAACTGCAATAGATGGAAATAGACATGCAATGCATAATCACACAGATCCAATTATACAGCAAACCCCAAAAGGCACACACAACGTCTAACAAAGAAAATACCAGCTTATGCGATCCTACGCTACGCCGTTTCCAAGTCCAGCTTCAGAATCATAGACCCTCCCCTCCCTAATTTCTTAGGCATAGAATAGACAACCTCCTGCATTTGAGATGATGTTATCAGAAAACTAGTATGAGTGGGGCTAATCAGATGATACAAATGCTCATTTCACCGATTCACAGGACACTTAGGGTCTGCTTGGATGAAAGTTTCACAAGGTTCATTAAAGGGAGGTTAATTAAAGGGAGGGGAAAGGGGGAAGGAAGGTTAGAGAACTTCCAGATCCCACCAATTTGGTGGGACTGAAATTGAAGGTTTTTGAACCTCCATTTAACCCTCATTTAACTTTCATTTAAACTTAAACTCCTTCCCAAGTAAGGTTAAGCAAGGTTAGAAAAATAACCTCCATTTAAACTCCCACCCAAGCAAGGTTAGAAAAATAACCTCCCTTTAATTAACCTCCACTAACCCCAATCCAAGCATACCCTTAGTAACCACTTTATAAATCACATTATACATTGCTAAATTTAGAAAGAAAATGGCTTGAAATCCAGCCCACATCGGAAGATGTGAGACTAAGGAAGACTAAGAAAATGGCTTACAAATGAACAAATGCTTGAGACCTCTGCATTTCTGCTTCATCGGTGAAGTTTAAGGGTGCTATTCTCATTCAGGGTTTTAGGTTGAAAAAGGCATTCTCGTTCAAGGTTTGAACTCTAACCACAACCTTTTTTGCTTTTGAACCTTTGGAGTTTATGATCTGATTGTTGTTTTTGAGAGAGATTGTTACTGGGTTTTAGGTGTTATGAAAAAAAAAACTACTCTTTGCTCAATTTTGTCATGATTTTCAGGGTTATACTTAAATTGGATGTTTCATTTGAAGTGAATTCATCTAACTTTATTAATGTTACAGATGCAATATCTCGTTTGGCGTATTCTGTTCTTGGGGAAAATTCAATGAATGAGTTCAAATGAGGATGCTTGTAACCTTGACCTAGACTTGCAATCCTTGTATATCGATCTCCATGAAAGGACTAACCGTGTCATTAGAACCCTTACAACCGATGTTGAAGTTAGATCGTTGTCTTTCGACTCGTTCAAAGAGGTAACTAATTGACCACATTGACCACATCTTGATTCATCGGAAGGAGACAATTAGTTACCTCTTTGAATGAGTCGAAAGACAATGATCTACTTCAACACCGGTTGTAAGGGTGCTAATGACACGGTTAGTCCTTTCATGGAGATTGATATCAAAGGATTGCAAGTCTAGGTCAAGGTTACAAGCATCCTCATATGAACTCAGGTCTATTGTATACTGGGAATTGGAAGTAATTTGGACCAGTGGTGGCAGGGTTTCAGCACCCTTAGATTTGCTACATTGCCCCATATCCCATTGAATTTTTCCGAAGAATAGAATACGCCAAAAGAGATTTTGCATATGTAACATTAATAAAATTAGCTGAATTCATTTTAAATGAAACATACAATTTAAGGATAACCCTAAAAATCATGACAAAGTTGAGCAACGTGTAGCTTTTTTTTTTGCAAAACATCTAAAACCCAGTAACAATCCTCTCTTAAAAACAACAATCAGAGCATAAACTCCAAAGGTTCAAAAGCAAAAAAAGGTTGTGGTTACAGTTCAAACCTTGAATGAGAATGCACTTTTCAACCTAAAACCCTGAATGAGAATAACACCCTTAAACTTCACGGATGATGCAGAAATGCAGAGTTCTCAAGCACTTGTTTATTTATAAGACATTTTCTTAGTCTCCCATCTTCCAATGTGCGTTGATATATATCAGTAACTTGTGACGGATCTAGGATTCATTGATTGGGGATGCTATTTGGTGATCTATGGGTGCTCAATTTATGTGTTTTGGGCGTTTTTCTACACACTTTTCCATTGTTTTTGAATAATGAGTAAGTGCTCAAACCCGCTCACCCTTTGGATGATTGTGATTGTTATATTAGATTTAAAATGCTTTAAAGGAACATGTTTTTCTTATATTGTTATGATTTGATTTTATATGCCCAGTGATGTTGCTGCTTGCATATCTCTGGTCTAAATTATTCTTGTTGGAATTCAAAACTAGATCAAATCTGGTTATTAAATTGATCTAGGATTTCTGAAATTGGTCTTAAAAATTGATTGGTTCTTAAATTTATACAGTGTTTCATTACCACTGTAACTTTACTTATTAGAAATCTGATTTTTTAATGTGATCTATTAGTCTCTTGAATTTATTTATTATGATTTATTAGCATTTTGAACTTAGTTTAAAGTTATATACATTCTAATCTGTCTAAATCTTCTCTTGTTCTAGCACGTAAACTTAGGGGATTAATTGTGGCATTTTAATTAAGTTGAGCGGGGTAATGAGATATTCTGTAAGTTTAGAAAAGCAATTAGTTTTTTTTAGCAAAGTTTAGAGGATTCTCGATATGTTAAGCCATAATAAAAATGATAGGATGAATTTCAACCTCATCCTCTTGCTCTACCATGTGAATTAAGGGATTGATTATGTTATTTTAATTAAGTTTAAGGGCTAATAATATATTTTATAAGTTTAGGAAACCTATCAGATCTTTTGAGCAAAATTTAGAGGGATCTCGATACGATAAGCTATAATAAAAGTGATTGGATATTTCAACCTCATTCTCTTACTCTGCCATGTGAATTTAATAGATTAGTTATGTCATTTTCATTTAGTTCAAGGGCTAGTGAGATATTCTGTAATTTAGGAAACCAATCAGTTTTTTTTTTTTTTATCAAAGTTTGGAAGTATCTCGAGATGTTAAGCTATAATAAAAATGATTGGATATTTCAACTTTATCCTATTGCTCTATCATGTGAATTTAACAGATTAATTATATCATTTTAATTAAGTTCAGGTGCTAATGAGATATTCTGTAAATTTAGGAAATCAATAAGTTTTTTTGAGCAAAATTGAGGAGGCTCTTGATATGTTAAGCCATAATAAAAATGTTTGGATAAATTTCAACCTCATCCTTTTACTCTACCACGAAGAATGTAAATGATTAATTATGTCATTGTAATTAAGTTGAAGGGCTAACAAAATGCCCTATAAGTTTAGAAAACCAATCACTTGTTTTTTTTTTTTTGAGCAAAGTGGAGTGGACTTTGGATATGTTAAGCCATAGTAAAATGATTGCATAGATTTCAACATCATTCTTTTGCTCTACCACGTGAAATTAGTGGATTCATGATTGCATTTCAATTAAGTTCAAGGGTGAACAAGATACTCTTTGGATACGTTTGGTAATACGTAATGAGCTTTGTAATGGAATGCTCATTACATTAAAAGTTTATTACTATGTTTGGATGCCCTTTATAGTTTTATTAGAATGTAATGGGAATTTCATGATTTCAATTTTCTTCAATAAGTTTTGTAATGAGGATTACCAAAGAAATCAATAAGAATTCCCATTACATTCCAATATGTATTCCTAATTCCTTCAATCTAACATTTTCATTTCCTCCATTTTTTACATCACATTATTATTAATTTTTTATTATTACTATTGTTATATATATTTGTAAAGAGTAAATAGAAATTTATGATTATACATAGCAAAACAAACATGATAATTAGGGGTGTGCATTGGTTCGGTTTAAACTGCATACCGAACCGAGTGAATTCGGTTTTTTTAACAATTCGGTTCGACATCGATTTTAATTTTAAGTTTATTTCGGTATTCGGTTTGTTTCGGTTCGGCAGAAAATGTAAAAACACTGAACCGCACCGAATTACACATATTTTACATATATATATATACATATATATATATATATGTGTGTGTATATATATATATACATATATTTGATTATACAAGTTTGATTTTTTTTATTATTGTTGAGATAATAACCCAATATAGATATATTTTGGAAATATTTCAATTTTTGTTGTTGTTGAGGCAAATTTAATGAGAAAATATACTGATTTTTATTTGTTATTTGTTATTTTTAACTTAATTCGGTTTGTTTGGTTTAAACCGAACCGCATATTTCGATTCGGTTTTAATTCGGTTTTACCTATTACTTGATTCGGTGTCGGTATGAATTATTTTGATCGTTTTGGTATTCGGTTTTTTCGGTTCGGATTTGCACCGATGCACACCCCTAATGATAATGTAATGGTAATTACATTACATTAATTGTAAAATTTTACTAACCAAACATGGTAATGTAATGGTTATTCCATTCCATTACATTACAACCTTGATTACATTATAATCTTGATTACATTACATTGCATTACAACGTACCAAACGCACCCTTTAAATTTGAGAAACCAATCAATTTTTTTTTTTAGCAAAGTGGACTGTTGATATGTTATGCCATAATAAAAATGATTGGATGGATTTCAACCTCATTTTTTACTTTATCACGTGAATTTAAGGAATTAATTATTTCATTTTAATTAAATTCAGAAGCTAATAAGATATTCTATAAATCGAGGAAAGCAATCAATTTTTTTTAGCAAAGTTTAGAGGGATCTTGATATGTTAAGCCATAACGAAAATGATTGGATGGATTTCAACCTCGTGAACTTCAGGGATGAATTATTATAATTATATTTAAAGACAGGGTGTCCAAAGCCTCTTTTAAAGACATTTTGGACAAATCTAACGGTTTGTGTGCTAGCTGGAAAGCTAATTCTCTTTTCCTTGTAGGTCGCCTTACTTTAATCCAGTCTATCAACTGCGCTGCTCCAAATCACATCATGCAAGCCTGTAAGCTTCCTGAGCCGGTCCTCAACGACCTTGATAAAATTAATCGGCGTTTTATGTGGGGAGAGTCTGGGGATGGGAGGAAGATTCACCTGGTCCCTTGGAAGGAAGCCTGCCAGCCTAAGAGCAGGGAGGGTCTTGGTATAAGGCAAGCTAAGGACAATAATAAAGTCCTGTTAATGAAGCTTCTTTGGAGAATGTGGCAATCCCCCTCCTCCCTTTGGGTTCGTCTTCTGTGCGGCAAGTATAGGAAAGATAGAATCTTTGGTGGCCCGAAGGAGAGGGTTGTCAGCTGTTCCTTCCTCTGGAAAGGGCTTAGTGCTGTTTTTGCTGAGTTCTGTACGGGGATTGGCTTGGAGGTGGGTAATGGGAGATCCATTAGTTTCTGGTATGACACCTGGATTGGTGACAAACCGTTGATTGAGGTGTGCATCGCCCCTCCGCCGAATGATCTCCTCTCCTGGAGAATTGATGATGTGGTGGACTCGGAGGGAGACTGGATCTGGTCTAAGTTCGACTCCTTTCTTAGCCTGGAGACCCTCCTTAATATTAGAGGTGTGAAGATTAGTAATCAGGAGGAGGATAAGGACAGACACTGCTGGGCCTTGACTAATAATGGTTCTTATTCTTGCAAATCGGCCTATGAAGCTTTTACCCCTAATAGGGCTGATCCTCCCTTGGAAATTTGGAAGTCCATTTGGGCCCTGAAATTCCCCTACCGCATTAGGAGTTTCCTATGGCTGGGAGTCAAAGACAGGCTCCTCACGAATGCAGATAGACACAGAAGGCACTTGGCTGTATCTGGTGCCTGTAGCAGATGCAGCGGCCATGTGGAAACCTTGTGCCATGCTTTGAGGGATTGCCCGAATAGTAGAAAGGTTTGGGAAGGGGTCCTTCCTCACCACATCCTTCCTTCCTTTATGGGGTTCTCTGATATTGACTGGTTCTTTGAAGGCGTTAATGGGAATTTGTTGGCCAGTATGGAGCACGGGGCTATTCTCTTCGCTATTATTTGTCACCAAATGTGGAAATGGAGGAATGAAGAGTTATTTGTTGAGAAGACTGTCTTTATTCCTGACCTCCGGTTTTACTTCTCGAAAAAACTCTCTGTTATTACAAAGAGTTTTGAAGGAGAGCCCCTGGTTCACCCCTCCCCGGTTAAAGAGGTCCAGTTAGTTGGTTGGAGGAAGCCCAGGGAAGGGGTTGTCAAGTTGAATACGGATGGCTCCTGCCTTAGTAATGGCAGAATTGCTGCTGGTGGAGTTCTTCGGGATGCTGGTGGCGCCTGGCTGGCTGGGTTTACCCATAACTTAGGTACGGGCTCCTCCTTTACTGCGGAGCTCTGGGGGATCTTGTCTGGCATTAAACTCGCTATTCGCATGGGTGTTAAAAGACTTTCGGTGGAGTCTGACAATTTGGAGGCTATCAACAGGATTTCGGATAGACAGGCTGTTTGTCTTAAGAGTCAGAATCTCATTAAAGCCATCTTGAGGCTTCGTCCTGCCTTCGATTCTCTTACCTTCTCCCATATTTATAGGGAGCAAAACCGCGTGGCGGATCGCTTGGCAGCTGCTGGGCATGGGGGATGTTAGGTGTTTCTACCCTTTCCGTTCCTCCTTCTTTTCTGTTACCTTCTCTTCTTGAGGATAGGATTGAGGTCAGTCTTCCTAGACTGATCCCGGGTTAGGTTTTTGTTTGTTTGTTTTTTTTCTTCCCTTCTTACCAAAAAAAAAAAATATTTAATATTCATTATAAATAAGTTTGTTTTTTTTATAAGATGCAAAATTTCCCCTAACCTCTTGAGTCCTAATGTTCGAAATTGTACAATACTCCTAACGTTGTCAATTAAGTTCAAGTTTATCCATACATAACAAAAAAAAAAAGAAAGAAACTAAACTGATTGTTATATTGTTTTTGAACTTGCTATTTAGTTATCACATCAGACCTTTATCAATTATGTCTAAAATATTTATTTTGTTACTAATACAGTTATAAATAACATATCAAAATGATAATATTTAAATCAGCATACAAGCTAATCACACACACACAAAAAAAAAAAAAAATACTTACCATGTTATAGAAATATGTATAAACAACTAGTCAAAATACACATAACTGCTTTTTTTTATCGACAAACGTGTTTGGAAGATCCGATATGATAGTTGAATAACAGTTAAATCAGTCAGTTCAAATTTTATAGTGTAGGGGTAAAATTGAACTTTCTTAACAACTTTAAAAGTAAAATTACACAATTTTAAACATTATGTGTAAATTTGCACTTTTCCAAAAATAATAGGGATAAAGTTGAATCTTATTTTTATTTTTTTACTAAAAAAAATGCATAAAACATGCTACATAAACAATCTCTGGAATGGAAATTCTCTTATGTTGGGTTTAAAAATTTCCAAACCCGTTTTTTATAGGTTGGATCTGGAGATATATATTTAGTATTTAGCACGGCTCGATCTAAACCTGAAAAAGTCTGAACTTAAAATGATTGGATTTAGAATTATCTCAATATTTAAAGTCTAATCCGGCCCGACCCGAACTATAAAAGTTCTATATAATTTAATTATATTCAGTATTTTACTTTATATTTATAATATTAGTTTTAATTATTCTATTATCATTTTCGCCCGTTTCTCTTTCTCTGAAATAAATATATTAGGTGGATGGATATGGTTGGACATGGTTTGAGAATTAATTTTTTCAGTTCAGTCTAGCCCGTCTAAGCCCGATGTAAATGCCCGATGTAAATATAATATGAGGTGTACTGAACTTGAACATAACAGTTATATGTAAATAGCGACTCGTAGTTTACAAATTCCATTTTCGCGCAATTCCTGTAACTTTCGATCCGTCAGATGAAGAGTTCAGATCTTTAAATCCTCATACATGTTGCGGGCTAATGGTGTCAATAGATTTCTTACCCAATTTTTGATTTCTTCATCCATATATAACAACGATTACCCCCTTCGCTATCTGAAAAATTTCACGAAATGTATCCATTCCCTTCATCAATCCAAGCCCCCAAATTCCGTCAAGCAATTCACCGGAAATTCAAGAAAACCAGCCAAATCAAGGACGAAGAAACACGCAGAAGACCCAAAAGTTTACATGAGGAACACCATTTCAAACATCTACAGAATCTTGAAATATTCCACTTGGGATACTGCTAAAGAGCAATTAACCGAACTTCGTATAAAATGGGACTCGTACACAGTCAATCAGGTGCTAAAATCCCATCCACCGATGGAAAAGGCGTGGCTGTTTTTCAATTGGGCTTCGAGTGTAAAAGGGTTTAAGCACGATCAATTTACCTACACAACAATGCTCGACATTTTTGGAGAAGCTGGAAGGATCGAGTCTATGAAATTCGTGTTTAAGCAAATGCAGGAGAAGGGGGTAAAGATCGATTCCGTTACTTATACTTCATTTATGCACTGGGTTTCAAGCTCTGGCGATGTTGATGAGGCTGTGAAGATTTGGGGGGAAATGAAGGAGAACGGGTGTTATCCGACGGTTGTTTCTTATACAGCTTTTATGAAGATTTTGTTTGATAATAAGAGAGTTAAAGAGGCAAGTGATGCTTACAAGGAGATGCTTGAATCTGGAATTTCTCCGAATTGCCGTACTTACACTGTTCTGATGGAGTATCTTGTTGCTGCTGGTGAGTTGCTTTTTTGTCCTCTAAGTGTTTGTTTAATTGCCTGTGTGAACTTGTTTTTTCGTTGATTAGTGTATGCACTTAAAGATGCCACTTTTTATATACAGACCATTTCCTAATGCTCGATACTGTATGCTTATTCATGTTTAAAGTATGATGCTCTTAGGAGTGTAATCGAGCTTTGACGTACTTATGCTAGGCTGGTTAGAAAATTAACTAGCTCAAGCTTAAGATTCTGTTCGTAAGCCTTTACGAGATCGCGAGTAAAACATTAATTCTGTTCATGATCTTCACTAGTGAACAACTCGTTAATGATCATTCATTATATTGGTTTGAAATTTATTTAACACAAAAATACAAACCTACAAAATTAAAGTTTACACAAAACTACATTGTTTTACATTTTCCATTTTATAGAAATACTATCATTAGAAAAATAATCGAACCAAGCTCACTCACGCTCTTGTTCACGAGCTTGTTCATGAACCTGTAACCGATTCTTCTCGCGAGCTTTCGAATTGAGTTTCGCTGCGCTCAAACTTGGCTCGTTTATAAATCGAATAAAAAACGATCAAACTTTTATGGAGCAGCTCGGCTCATTTACAGCCTTAGCTGATCTAGTGGAATAGAATGTATATGTGAATGATTATGGTTGTTTCTTTGGCCTTGTGTCCGCATTATGCTGACTTGTAACTATCTTAACTGGAGCAAATTAAAAGAATTACTAATTTAGTTGGCTAATACTTCAACGATGTAAACTATTTGTTAAGCTGTTGTTACTAGTAACAGAATCTATACCAACCAAGGCATAGTTATCAAAGGCGCTAGGCTCTAGGTATATTGCATGAGAAGCCAAAAGGCAGGCTCTGTTCAAGAGGTGCACGCCTGAGTGTGCCTTTATGAGCCTAATGCCTCGCCGGAAGCAAAATTTAGAAGCTACGCAATGTTTTTTGGGGTTCCAAGTTGAAAATAGGATGTTTTGGTCTGAGTCTTTTCCTATCTATATAACTATGACTGAACTGAAGTTAAATTAGACTAAAAAGGAAAAGAAGATTTGGACGACAGAAATATCAGAGGGGGTAGAATATCATTGCAAACCGGGAATGTCTTAGGATGAAACCTAGTAGTGAAAGTTTTGCTTCTCAAATTTAGGTCCTCATTGCCTAGTATTTAATATAAAACAAGAGTTTCTACTTCTGGAAGAAGAATATCGTTGTAACAAAAATAAGAAGGAAAAGGAGATTTAGACAACAGAAATATCGGAAAGAACTAAAAACAAGCTGCTCCATTTTGAAGAGTTGTGAAATATCGCAAATGGAGATTTAAGTCTTGATGAAAAATAGTTGTTAGACTAGTAGTTAATTAACTTTGGGAATGGTTGAACTTTAGTTTTTAGATTTAGAATATTTATTATAAATAATGATTATGGAAAAGTTAGTAGTTAATTTGGAATTTATTTCATGCATTTTATGATTAAGATTATGGATAATTAGATATGATTTAGTAATTGACTATATGTTGCAATTTAGAAATGTTTATCGTTGTTCATGATTTTATTTATTATTTTTCTTCAGTGCGCCGTGTGTCGCTCAGGCCCATGCGTGAGCCTTGCGCCTAGGCTCCAAGACCTCCTTCCGCCTTTGTGCGCCTTTAATTACTATGAACTTGGGGGTAGATTACCATTGGAATATGGGAATGTCCTAAGCTGAAACCTAGTAATGCAAGTTTTGCTCCTTAAATGTAGGTCCTCATTGCCTGGTATATAATATAAAAACAAGAGTTTCTACTTCTGGAAGAAGACTATCTTTGCAGCTTAAAATTCTTTTATGTGCTGATAGTTCTTGACATTCCGGTGTTTTGTTTTGCTGCAATTGTTGAAACTTTCATTGTAGCCTATCATGAAAGAGGCTGTCTGATTTGAATTGTTGCATTTACCTTTTGAGAGGCTAATTGTGAATTCCTTGATGGTTTAGGCAAATGCCAAGAAGCCCTAGAGATTTTCAGCAAAATGCAAGAGGCAGGAGTGCAACCTGATAAACCTTTATGCAATATTTTGATCGCAAGATGTTGCGAAACTGGTGAAACAGACACGATGCTCCAAATTCTTCAATACATGAGAACTAATTACCTTACTCTTCGTTACCCTATATTCTTACAAGCACTCAAAACGCTACGAATTGCTGGTGTGAATGATACCCTCCTCTTTCAAGCTAATCCTCACTGTGCTACCGATGCTATCGAAACAACCGATCACAGTATATCCGGTGAGTTTTTCGACAGAGGACTTCTACTTATTCTCTTGAAAAAGCAAAATCTTGTGTGGGTTGATCGTTTCCTGGCCGAGTTAATGAACAAAAACATGTTTATGGACTCTTGGATTGTTTCAACCATCATCGTGGAAAACTGCAACCGATGCAGAACAGATAGTGCTTTGTTGGGTTTTGAATACAGTATGAGAATGGGCATAGATCTTGAAAGAACAGCATATGTTAGCTTCATAGGGATATTGATCAGATCAAATAATTTTGTAAAAATTGTGGAGATCGTGAAGGAAATGATTACGGCTGGTTATTCTCTCGGATTATATTTAGGTGCTCTATTGATTTATAGACTTGGATGTGCTAGAAGGCCAACATGTGCGTCGAAGATTTTCAATTTTCTACATGATGAAGAGAAGTGTTCTGCTACTTATACTGCAATGATTAGTGTATACTTCTCTGCTGGAAGTCCCGAAAAAGCTGTTAAAATTTATAGAACAATGAAAAATAAAGGGATTAATCCTTGTTTAGGTACTTATGATGTTCTAATATCCGGTTTTGAAAGACGTGGCAGGCTTTCTGAAACAGATGTATATAGAAAAGAAAAGAAGAGCCTGATAGCTCACGGCTATTGCTCTGATAGTGTCTCGGAGGAGGAAAAGATGTGCGACCTTCTATTTTCTGGGGGGTCAGTGCAACGAGCCGGTTCTGAGGGGGGATGTCGGAGTGGAAGGTCTGAGCAATAAACGGAAGGATGAATTGAATCTCACATCGAGTGATTGAATTATATTTAAAAAGTGTGTTTCCAATACATGTTGACGTGTTTTAAAGCAATGAGACTTGATAAATTGGATTTGGGCTAAAACGATAATATTTCGTGGGTGTTGCTTTTGATTCATTTGCTCCCCTTTTTTGGAAGCTGTGGAAGAAAACTTTTGGGGTTTTTCTACTTTGACAGCCAATGCTTCTTCATAAGTTAAGAGAAAAAGATTATGCACAGGGCAATGATAAGCATTAGCAGCCATAGAAGGGATAGCAGTTCTGTTGATGCTCATTTTGGCAAACCATGTAGACGATTCCGGTAAATTACATTCACGGCCCTTGAACTATAGTGCTTCATATACTTCAATTCTTGACATAAAAAATAAAAATCCTTAAACTTTATATTCTTTAAAATTTAAGTTGAAATCAACAAAATTAAGTTAGAAATTTAACGAAATGACGAGGGTAAAAAGAGGTATTTGACCATAATTTTGGTGACATGATAAAAAAATTCATCATTTCGTTAATGTTTTTTTAACTTTAATATTATATAATGTAAAATTTAACATTTTTTTCCATGTCAATGAAATTTAGAGGCTGTAATGTTTGTGTTAGGATGTATGTTACTTATAAATAGGGAGAATTACAAAACTAGCACATTTTAAGGTGTTAGTTTTCTTTTCTAACTCATTTTGAAAAACTAACCAAAACTAACACATTTTATTAACTAAATTCTAACCTTGCCCTCCTCTCTAACCTTTTATAACGTTGTCTTTCCCCCCATTTTCCTCTTTTTCTCGCGCGCTCTCTCTCTCTCTCTCTAAAGAACAAATCAATTTACAGACAACGATCTACAATCAATCCAACCCACAGTTTGTGCTTCAAGATTTTATACACAATCATGTAAGTTTTTCATTTATTTACAATATTTAAAGCTTCGTCCTATTCATGGTTAAGATGTAGCATTTTGTTTCTCTAAAACCCAATGTATATTGTTGCTGTTGCTTTTTCATGTTATTCCTGTTCGTGCGAATCCCTAAAAACAGTGACATTGTTGTAGGAAGATGCATTTGGTTTGTGACTTCACTCTGTGATTTTTCCCGAAATGGTCGATATACGTCGATATCTTATGAATATCGACAGACATATCGGCGTCGATAGCTGATGAATATCGACGTATATCGACCTCGGTTAAATGTGATTTTCCATTCTAAATCATAATATTCAAACACAAAACACAAAAAACATAGATAAGAATAATATTTTTATATTATAATAAAAAAAATACATAAAACATCAAAAAATGAACAAAAACACAATAAAACATAAGAGACAAACACAAAACACATAAACAAAAGAGAAACAGACACAAAACACATAATAACAAAAGTACATAAACATTAAAAACAAAAAATACATAAACTAAACATTCAGGTACTCAGGACCCAACAGGGCGTCAGCGTAGTCCATCTTGGACTTCTCCTACTGCCTTTTGAGGCGCCTAATTGTCCTCATGAGCCGCCTGTTTTCTTCCTTAACTGACTCTAGATGGTCAGTCATGGCATCTGCAGTGAAAGACATGGTGTGCTCCATGCCCCTCATGAAGCGGATAATTTCGTCCGTGTCCCCTTCACGAAACGAATCGCTGAACGAAGCTATTAGTGCTTCGAACTCAGACAGAGGAGGTGGTGGTGGTGGCGCTTCCATTTTTGGATAAACTAGAGTGTTTAAGACTTTACTAGAATGAATAAAGGGACAATAACTATGAACAGACAAAGCGTCTATTTATAGGAGAAAGAACCATAATGTTCATGGGGAATCTCAACAGACTAGCCTCATATTTAATTAATGCTTAGAGTGATATTCGAAAAAGAGTGAAAGTCAAAGTGATCATTACCTGCATTTAATGCTCATTAACAGATCATTCTAGAAAAACGTCTTTTGATCTTCCGTCGATATCTGTCGATATATGATCAATATCGACAGCTATCACGAGAATGCATCGTAGATATATGTCAGATATCGACGGAGGAGTTAGTCGATATATGCCGATAGGTGTCGATATGTGCCGATAGGTGTCGATATTTATGTTGTATCGACATATATCGACGTATCTTATAGTTTGAAATGTGTATACCATGATATGTTTCAGTAGGTTTCTTCGTTAAGTTACAAATAATATATAATTTACTTCTTTTTTTTATGATAATGCAGAAATATGTCCACCCCGAATACTTGTCTGTGTATGCTTTCGTGGGATGGAGTATGGAAAAAAGAGGGGCCCATGGACACAATGATATATGTTGGTGGTCAATCGAATGTGCTCCATTTTTCAACGTATCAAACTTTGAGAGATAGAATTCACGCTTCGTTGAACGTTGATGCAACCTGTTTTGACATACAAATGGCAATGCACACAACATACGGTCCAAATAAACTTTTTGGAAGATTAGCAGACATAGTGGATGACAGTGATATTGCTGGATTCGTTGAGTTTTGTCGATGGAATAAACCCGATGTGATGCCATTATATGTTTCTATGACTCCTCGAACAAGTATTGCGGAAGTACGGCGACCAATTGTTGCTGAAGTACGGCGACCAAGTGTTGCGGAAGTAAGACGACCAATTGTTGCTGAAGTAAGACGACCAATTGTTGCTGAATTATGGCCACAAAATGTTGCTAAAGTAGAGGCAACCAGAATAAGTTCTTGTGTTCCCAACATAGCAATTGAGACTCGTGCTCCGGCAAAACATGTCATGAATCCATATACCCAATCTCCTCTTGGGCTAGACGATATTATATTGGATCACAATTGTGGGTATGAGAATGTAGTGAACGGGGATGATCAAGGATATGGTAATGGCTGTGATAACGATGATCATGGATATGATAACGATTACAATGGATATGACAATGATGATCACGTATATGATAACGATGATCGCCAAAGATCCGTTTCAGAACCATCGATTGATAATGTTCAACCAAGTTTGAATGAGATTGATGATGAAGCAAGAATGAGAAGGAGAACGGATCCATTTCGGTATGTTCCACAAGTACCAGAGGAGGGAGACATTCTGATGAAAACTACAGAATCTTCGGGGGATGGTGGTTTGAAGGCGCACGATATGTTCAAAAGCAAACGAGAACTGCAAGATGCACTTGGGAGATATTCAATTGATAATATGTTCGAATGGAAGGTGCACAGATCAACTAAGTCTTTGTTTGAGGTCCGATGCAAAAATGTTGACACATGCAAGTGGCAGGCTAGAGGTGGAGTCATACTAGGTTCAGATATGTTCATGCTCTGAAGAATTGACAGTATGGACAGTCACACTTGTGATAGGGGTGGACAACTATTGCCGCATCATAGGCAAGCGGGGAAACGAATCACAGGTATCATACTTAGTGAGAAGTTAGACATGGAGAATCGGGTGTACCGTCCAAGTCACATCATTTGGGAGATTGAAAAATTATTTTCAATCAACCTATCCTATATGCAAGCTTGGAGAGCAAGATGTTGGGCGGTAGATAGCACGAGTGGTTCACCTGAAGAATCGTACATGTTGTTACCTGACTATTGTGAGACATTGAAATTTGTTAATCCAGGTACGGTGACACATATTGAAACTGACGATGAAGATCATTTTAAATTCTTCTTCATGGCTATGGGTGCTTCAATCCGGGGTTTTAACGCACATACTCGCCCCGTTATATGTGTAGATGGAACACACTTAAAAGTTAAATATGGCGGAGTACTTTATGTTGCAGTTGGAAATGATGGTAATAATCAAATTTATCCACTTGCATTCGGAATTGGGCCGAATGAATGTAATGAATCATGAGCTTATTTCTTCACCAGGTTGAAAGAATGTATTGGTGATGTTGAAGACCTAGTCATAATATCAGACAGGAATAAGAGCATTGATTATGCAGTCAATATGGTGTATCCAAATGCGGTACATGGAAGTTGTGCTCAGCATTTAAAACAGAATGTGAAGGTTAAATTTGGGGGCGGAAAAAAGTTAGACATAGCGTATTGGCAAGTTGCAAAAGCCTGGCGGACCTCTGATTTTCAGGAAAGATTCGCCAGACTTCGTAGTATATGCCCGGGGGCAGCGGACTACTTAGAGGAAGCTCGAAAAGAGAAATGGACACGTGCGTACTTTTGCGCACATCGGTATAACAATAATTCTGGAATTTTATATTTTCAAGATATTTAGATTTTGTTCGGTTTAGAGAAAGAAAGTGGCTATTTAGAGAGAAAAAGTTATAAAAATGGTTATTTTAGAAAATTGAAAATGTATTCGTTCTAAACTTCTTTAATTTTTAGATTTTTCTATCCCGGGTTGGATTGATAAGAATGCTAGTTAAAGGTAAAAGTTCATGAATCTTTGAGCTAGTAGGCATACATTGTATGGGACTCCAATTCATACCTGTTTGAAGAATCTCTATGGTGTAGATTATTGTTTGTTGATTGTCTTTTGTTGTGGCTACATTAATCTATTTTTTTAAGGGACAGATAAACACCTTCTTCAATTAATATTTTTATGTATTGAATATGGTTTCTTGCTTGCTTTAAGGGAACTAACACAACAAAAAAAACATGTAAGATAATGATTCTAATAATAATAATACTATTAAATCCACCAAAACATGAAAACTGACATCTTTCCGAAAAAGGATTCCTATTTGAAGAATGCATAACCGTAAGCTCATACTAACTCGTCAATTTAAGATTAAGATTAGAATATAATGATATGGATGCATAATGCTAGAATTGGAAAAAGACTAATTACATAGATCTAAAACCTTGATTTAGTTTGAGATATAAGCTGAAAACAGCCCATGAGACTAGCTGCCTCCCATGTGAAGTTTTGAAATTATAAATATTGATACCTCTATCCATTATCCAATGAATTTCAATTCAATTCCTTTCACCTTCCTTCAAAATCTAAAAGGAACAAACATGTTGAGGTTCCTGGCTTTTTGGATTTTTTTATATGTTAGATTTTAAATCTTTCAAATTTATCCACTAAGTTTAAATATTATTTGGGATAAATAATTATAAAGTCCCTGTGTTTTTACTTAATACACTAGTCAGTCCCTTTGTTTTTAGAAATAATTATATACTCTCTCAGTTTTTGTTTTCATCAACTCCTTAATCCTTATGTTTGAATTAATGGTCAAACTATACCAAATAAATTTCAAAATACCAAAATTACCCTTTACTCTATGTTTTAATAATAAAACATCTATTTTTTCTACTTTATGTTTTTTCTCCTTTTTTCCCACATAATTTCTACAACATTGAGTAATTAATTTATTAAATTTTATATAATCGTAAAGCTTTAATTTAGTAACCTAAATTTTATTGACTAAAAAAATGAATTAAAAATATTTCAAAAATTATCAAAATTAGAGCAAAACTATATAAATTGTAAAAAGTAATTTTTATTTATCTCTAATAAATTATATAAATGAAGAAAAAAATATATGATTTTTTTAAAAAAATATTAATATTTCATAATAGTTTAAAGACATTATATTAAAAAATAAAAATTTAAGAGAATAAAAATACATTTTTAATGATTAGTATGTACAATTATATAAATTTCAGTGTATATAAATTTCATAAATTTTATTAAAACTATTTAGATTAAATTTGAAACTAAAAGATAAGTTTATTTTATGTAAATAAGTAGGGGCAATTTGGACTTTCATCTACAAAAACAAATGGAAGGACTAAAGAGTTGATTAAAATAAAACTTAAGGACTTTATAATAATATGATGGACCTACTAATATGTTAAGCAAAAACATAAAGACCTTATAATTATTTACCCTATTATTTATTAGATTTCAACAAATCACATCAAAATAATTGATTTGTATTAAATTTATAAAAAAATTAGACTCAAATACCTCTATTTCACCTTATTAATAATATTTTTTTAAAGAAAACTTCTTTTCAACTGTTTCGTGCCATGTTCTCTGTGGAAGAATTAATAACCGTCTCTCTCCTATGCTCTTTCTATTCTTTTTTTTTCATTTTTTGTTCAAATTTTATAATCTGTTAAGCTTCAGAACTTTTCTCTTTCAACAATCTACTTTGAGTAGGAAGAATAAAGTTTGTCTTACTTCTTTGCATTGGATAAGTGCCAAATTTTACTAACAACTCTCCTTTGCATTGGATAAGTGCCAACTTTTATTTTGTTGAACGAGGATTTCAACTTTTTTTTCTTCTTCTTGTAAATATAATAATAATTAAAAATAATAATTAATAATTTTAATGATAAAATAATAAATAAAAAGTGAATAGGATGAATATTATTGAAGATTATTTTTAGAGAATGGATTAAAAGCCTCTTTGAAATGCTCTCAATAAGAAAGATGATAAAAATGCTCTTAGTAATCTAAGGAGTCACTAAGAGATTATTGCAGTTGGTTTTTAACCCTCTCTACTTAAATTTTAACTTAAGACTTCAAGTAGAGGCAGTTGGAATGCCCTTAACTCTTACATTTTAAAATTGTTTTATTAATTTCTTAACTTGTTTAATGTAATATAATTAACCATTCTATTATAAGGGCCCGTTTGTTTTACCTACTGTTTGTTGTTGCTGTTTGCTGTTGCTGCTTGCTGTTACTATTTGTTGTTTGTTGTTTGTTGTTGGAAAAAACTGTCTTTCCAAAAAGCAGAGATTCTCTGCTTTTGTAAAAGATTTTTTAGATGTAAAGGGCAAACAGAAAGTCATTAACCAAACACCCAATACTGCTTTTTCGATGTAAAAGGCAAACAGTAGCACGAAAAGAAACAATCAAATACGTCCTAAGTGTCACCGTAAAAGATATTTGTATGAGTTATAGCATGCATCACTTTAATTAAATTTAGGTTATTTGACCAACTTCAAGGAATTGATGTATTTGGTAATTTAACATCAAAATGATTAACATATACCATTCAAAATTACTAATCAAATAATTGACAATCTCTACTAATTAATCTAATGGATCAAGAAGATAATTTTCTTCTTAATGTGAATTGGCAACAAAAATGTATATATAAATATAAATATAATCAACATTAGAGACATTATTTACAAATCTAAAAGTTTGAGATATGTCTATAACTCTATTTGAATTTATTTGTGTCCTAATTTGAATAGAAAATCAAAAGTTTTATGTCTAACCTATTACTACTTTTATTTATTCTCAAATTATATACGAAAGGATTAATATCTCCAACACCATCATTACATGCACAACAACAAAGTTTGGTTTTCTTATCTCGTGAGCCTTTACCCTTTTGATACGGGTTTAGTAATGTCGATTTCCTCCTTAGTGGAGGTGGAGGTGGAGGTGGTGGTGGTGGTTACGATTGAGGCATCAAAAACTCTTCATTTCTCCGTTGATGATCTCTAGCGGGTTGTTGGATCATATTTTGTACGTCTAGTTGGAACCTCTCAATGGATGTTCTCATTTCTTCCGCAAATAGTCGGCGTTGTTCCCTTAGGATCTCTCTTAGCTCTGTTTTGAAATCATCCATCTTCTTATCTTATGTCTTTGTAGATTTTTGTGGTAACCTTAGTTGAACCATTGCCGAAAGAAGTTTCGGGTTAGAAAACGATCAGCTCTGATACCAACTGATATAGATTCGTGAAGATGATGAACGTTTTGATCTTAAGCCATCAAAGAATAATCGTTTCACTAGCTAAAACTAGTAAGAAATAATCCCAAAGGTTGATAAACCTTGCTTCCAAAGAGGAAAATATGTTTGATTTCATAAAAGTTGTTGGTTCTTATAAAATGTGGGCTTAAATACTTACCCAAACCCTAGGGTAATAAAGACCAAAGGAACCTCCCCTCTTACTTTACAATTCCAACTAGCAATAGGGGCAAAAGGGGTTTTACAAGCAACATGGAAAAATAGTAAATAAACATCAATGGCAAGACATCAATTAACAAATGTCAAAACATCAAATAAGTTGTGGCAAACAATGAGCAGGCTCCGCAGAACTTGGTGGCTAAGGCAGTCCACACACGGTATGGTCTATCTGACACGCCATGTGGCCTGATTCTTGTCCATTCCACCACGAGCACTTGGACCTTGACTCATCCTGTGCGTTTCCCAACCCTTATAAAGGATGTCATTCTTATGTTCCACATGGTGTGTGAATTAAGTGACACGCTATGTAGCTTGACCAACACAAAACCAGTGAGCAACATCTATGGCATGTGGCTTTAACACATCGTATCAAACCTCAGCGCTCGAATCCTTCCCTTCTGACCTACCCATGCGACGTGTTGAATAGGCCACATACCGTGTGAGCCCAATTTCACTATTGGGCTGGTTTCCTTATTATGATGCCCTCATCAATGAGCCTCCACCTGTTAACAACGACATCCCTTTCAATGAGAAACGATCTTTTAAAGATGGTGTTGTAGTCCAATGCTATATGAGCCACCCTAAATTTTGCTTTGACCACCCACCGCCTTTTACCCTCTTATAATACAATGAAAAGTATTATACATGTACCTCCTAGTGGAAATGTACTTTCATGTAACATCTTTCAAGGTATCTTTAAATCCTTCAAAACTCGCACAATCAATAGATTTATTGAGCTCCATGTTTCTACTATAATCTTGTGCAATGGCAAATTGTTGATATCAGCAACTATTATCAAACCCTTATTTTGCATTGTAGCGATGGGGACTATATATGGAAAGCTTGCCTTCTTCCCCCAATTTCTCCTTTATTTGAAGAAAAACCACACGAGGGATATATTCCTTGGCGAATGACATTTGCTTCACCTTGATAACTCGAACAGTCAGGGCAGTCTGCTCGAGGCTTAAGAATTCTTGAGTTATGTTGCTCACCCTCCGTCATTTGAGTCTCTTGAATTTTAGTTGTAATATGGTGGGCATCATCGCATTAGGATCATCTGTCTTTCTGGAGTCCTTGAATTGACAAATGGATCTTGAGTTGTTTAGATTGAAGATCAAAAGGCTACCGAGTAAAATCTACACTCATTGCACTATATGTTGGGTCTAGTCCAACCTTCAAGTTAACTTCCACATAATTTGTTAATCCACTATATGTTGGGTCTAGTCCAACCTTCAAGTTAACTTCCACATAATTTGTTAATCCGCGCTTGGATGCGCCCCTTTCCTTGAGTACACTCTAATGTCAAAGTCAATGACCAATAATAATAATAATAATAAAAAAAAAAAAAAAGTGGAATATCACATAATGAGGATAAATAAACTAAACAATACCCATTTATAGGATACAGTAAAACTTCTATATAGAAATACACTTGGGATCAGATTATTTTTATAACAATTAGGAGGTTACTACTGAATAGAGTTTGGTCATAGATGTTATTACTAAGTTGAAACCGAGTCTTTTTAATAACAAAATAGAGGTTATTCCTATATAGAGTATTCCTATATAGAGGCTTTATTGTATTTGATAGTGGATTGGTTCCCGCCATGCTAAATTCAGCGAGTCTCTCATTATCATTCGACTTGTTAGAATTGGGCCTTAGGAAATAAATTTAGCCTCTATTAAACTTGATTTTATATATATATATATTTGTTCAGAATTGAAATTGGTCATGAACAGCATTCTTGGAAGGAAGGATTGAAGCTTATCCATATGTTGAGTTACTATGGTTCTGATTTATTTATAAAGTAAGTAATTAATTAGGAGATGTCTTTCTGATTATTCGATAATTAATAAGGATGATCCATTCTAACAGATACCATCTCTGTACATTGTTGACATTCTCAATGAGTCAAATGCTTTTAAATTTTGGTCTCTCAAAAATTCATCAACTCTTCAACCATACTAAAGGCCAACCCAAAAAGAAAAAACCCCTATCTGCAGATTAGTCAATTTATCAACATAGTAAAGGATCATCATCAGTGATGGATCCAGGATCTGAGGGAGGGGGACAAAACTCTATGTAAAATTTTTTAGACTAATGTTTATAGCCAAGAGCAAAAATACTCTAACGTTTTGGGTCAGGAGCAATTTTACCCCTAACGTCTAAAATTGTGCAATTTTACTCCTAATGTTTGTAGGCAAGAGCAATTTTACCTCTAACGTTGATAAATTGGATCAATTTCAGACACTATTATAACATACAGTCATTTTTTTTTATTTTGCACCAATTCCATATCAATTTGTTCTAAAAAAGGATATAATGTTTTTTTGTAATTTAATAATAAAATTGGAGATTAATATTTATAAATTCGGTGAATTTTTTGAATTTTTTTATCTAATTCGTACAAAAGACAGTATATTTTTAATATTTTTTTCTTATTTTTTCACATCCCAACATATGTTTGTGATTTATTATTGATAAAATAACGCATGTGTGAAGTGTAGATGACAAGATTCATGACCGAGAAGACAGTTTGATGAATTATTTCTCAAATTGACCCAATTTATCAACTTATGGGTAAAACTGCTTTTGGCTTCTAACATTAGGGATAAAATTGCACTATTTTAGACGTTAGGGGTAAAATTACTCCTAATCCAAAACATTAAGGGTATTTTTACACTTTAACCTTTCTTTTTGGACTAATTTTTTTTTTTTAGGAATGAAGGGGGACAAATGCCCCTTTGACACCTCCTACATCTGCCTCTGATCATCATGCCTCTTTGGTTTCGACTCATCGCATCGGTGTTAAGTAATATAATGAAAGTAAAATCAGTTCCATAAAAACTAACTTCGAGTGCTATAATTCTATTGAAATTCTTAATTATTTAGACGATTTGTAAATCTAGTTGGTTGAAACAAAATTAAAAAAAACAATCAAATAAAATAGCGAAGTTATTTATTTTTTATCTTTTATGTGAATAATAGCTAAGAAGCTCGATCATCTTGACCGCACTTATTACTATTAGTTTTTATTTAAATTAAATTTGTTTTTCTTTTTAAACTTTATTTTTATATTTTTTTAACACTCTTCTCACTTTATGTGTTTAAATTTTACAAAGTTGAATGTATATTTTCATATTAAGATTGAAAAATGGTGTTTATTATATACTATATGTTATTTTATTCATACGTGTGAAGAAAAATGGGCGTTTATATGTTATTGATAAGTGCTAAAAAAGAATATGTATCTGTGTAAGCAAATTTGGTTTAGAAATCTGTGTAAACAAATTTTGCTAAATATGTTTAAACAATTTTGGTAGCCTAATATATATATATATATATATATATATATATATATATATATATATATATGGTAGCCTAATGAAAATTTGCTTTTAAATTTAAGTATTAAATGATAATTTGATATTATCTTTTGAAAATAATAATAATAACAATGTCATATTAAATTATTTATTGTATTTATTAACTATTTCATTTTAGAGAAAAAAATCATATATTAGTCTTACATTTTCTTTACATCATTTTGTAACTGTTGTATTTTTTTTAACTAATATATAATATATCTTTTTCTTTTTGATCATATCTTTTTCATCTTCCAACAAAAAAAATATAGAGACAATTTAAATTATATACAAAAATTTATGGACACTCGAAATTGACTAGTTGAACATACTATACGAACACATTAATGAATTAGTAAACTCCATTTTTAATATAATAAAATCATAACAATGATATTCTTAAATTTTACATAAAAATAACTAGGGGTATTTTTGCCTTTTTTGTATCCTTAGTATATTCGACAAGTAATACCACTCACTTAACCTGTATCCCAACACACCCTATCATTGACCCAATTCATCTACACCATTCATCACACCAAGCAGTGATCAATGGCTATGATTGCAACACTTGTCCATGTCCTTTAATTACTTAACATGGTCTTTTCTTGTTGAGCAAATCTAACGTTACTATAAATGTGTAAGGATTATGTCACTATCTTTTTAATGAGAAATACAACAATATTACTTTTTACCTCATTCAATATTATAGCAAACTCGGCTTTAAACACAAAGACTGGGCCACATGTTCTGAAATATGGAAATCCATATTGTTTTTCTTGGGTCTGTCGTCGTCTCATAGAGGTCTAAAAACCAAAACATCATCTCACGATCGATTTGTCTTTAATTATAAAGTTTAGAATATTTATACATTGATATCTAAAATTTATTTATAAACTTTAAAACTATTATTTTAATTTTGAAAAATACACTTTTTTTCTTTTTTCTTTTTTTCAGTTCTCGATATGTCTTTCTCTCTCCTCTCTTCTATCTCATATATAATTTTAATAAAAAATATAATTCAAGTATTTTTTGATCCAAAAAAAATATAATTCAAGTATTTTAGTAAATAAAAATAAAAATATTAAATACTTTTATTTTAAAAATTGTATTCTCCATCACTTTGTATCTAAATTTTAATTTCACACTATTATTTTAAATATTAAAAATAAATTTTTATATATTTAATATTTTTATTTTTTATATTTCTAAAAAAATATATATATATATTTATTTTCATATATTAAAATATTTGAATTATATTTTTTTATTAAAATTAGATAAGAGAAAGTGGAAAGAGATGAGATGAGAGAGAAATACATATTGGGAATATATTTAAAAAAATATAAATTTGTATTTTCAATATTTAAAATAATAGTTTTAAGTAAAAAAGATAAATTTAAAGTATGAAAGTTTAAATATATTAAAGTTTAGTTAGCAGAAAAGTAATTTATCGCAAATCATTAATTTAAATGAATAAATAAAATATTGAATAGAATAAAAATTAATTAATATTATTGAATCATTTAGTGTATTACTATACCTAGCTATTGATTCCCACATTTAGCTTCGGGAATAGACCAAATACCCTTTGCACAAATTTGAAAAATCTCAAAACCTCTCAAACACCTTAAAATCTCTTCGATCAAATCCGAACTAATTTCTCAACGAAAACATGGATCGTGGGAGGGGAAGACGAGGAAAAGCACTAGTGGTGCAAAATCCGGACTAATTTTATTGATTTTAAGCCGATTTTTGGGTCTGTAATCGATTTGTGAGGCTATCACGCCCGCACCTCTGGTGCAGCGTATGAATATCACGCTGCACCATAGGTGCGGGCGTGATAGCCTCATGTCCGCACATATGGTGCGGCGTGATATTCATACGCCGCACCAGAGATGCGGGCGTGATAGCCTCACCCGTCCCTTTTTCGGGGAATTTTTTTTATTATTTTTTAAATAAATTTAATTTTACTTAAATTTTAATTATTGTTATTTGATTATAATTTTAGTATTAATTTGATTATAATTTTAGTATTGTTTGATTATAGTTTTTTTTTTAAAAAAAAAATTGCGCAATGCGCTTACATTAAAGAAGAAAGAAAAATCTCCACCAGACCCGGATGTGATTCGAACCCATGACCTCCCAAGGCATAGGTAAGCTCTCAACCACTAGGCTAAGAGCTTCACCACATTGTTTAATTATAGTTTAATTTAGTTGTTGTAAATTATATCTTTATTTAATTTAATTTAGTTTAAATTTTTATGTTGTAAATTTTATAATGTTAATTATAGGTAAATTTAGTTCTTGTAAATTATATTTTTGTTTAAATTTTTATGTGTAGACGGAGCGGAAGACTGTCCCGTCATCAGCTAGGTGCCTAGATATGGACGAGGAGGAGGATACACCACGTCATACGAGATAGCGTGGTATTGATGTATCAGGCCGTAGACGGAGAGGGGCTGGGACGCAGCAGATGCGAGGGCTTCGATAGAGCAGATGTTTTACCCTCCTCCAAACATGGATATATGAGTATTTTCTGGTGTTCCGGCCCCATCGACTACCACTCCAGATCTCAGATGATTATCCCCAGGCGTGCAAATGGGAGGTCGGGGTTCTAGGCAGGAAGGTCGCCCGACTCGAGACCATATGTGCACAGTTGGACCGCATGAGGCAACCGAGGTATTATTTAAAATTTTAGTATTATTTATAATATAGTATTAGTTATAATTTTAGGGTTATTTAGTATTTTAGTATTATTTATAATTTTAGTATTGTTTATAATTTTAGTATAGTATTATTTATAATTTTAATATTATTTAAAATTTTAGTATTATTTAGTATAGTATTATTTATAGTATATTATTATTTATAATTGAGTATTATTTTTTGCACGTGACGTGGTTGCCTTATGGTCCAGTCGCCGATGACGATCAGCTACGAGTGTCCTACGCCGGTTGGATACGATGTAGAGACATAGTTGAGCCGTATATGCCTGATCGAGTCCTACGTCAGGTCGGATATGTTCAGCCTATCCCGGATGAGCGTATTAGACCTGATACTGCATTCCGGCTATGGAAGTCTATATCGTACATGCTCGCGCATTCATCTGTCACAGTTGATGATACCTGGCGGAGATTTCCATCGACTCGTGGCGTTGATCGGAGGAGATGCCAGCCAGTTGGATATGATCACATTGCTTGTGATACATGGTACATGGAGTGGTACATACGATATTCACATCCTCATCTCCTTCATGCCCTTCGGGATGTATCGGTCCAGCATGCTCTCTCCAACAGCGAATATGTAAGTTTATTATTATTTTTGTTATTTATTATTAGTTTACATATGTTTGTTTTCTAATATTTATTTTTTTGCAGTGGGTTAGCCGTTTGTGGCGCATCGCTCAGCGGTCAGTCGTCGGGCGACATGATAAGGAGGGTCCATTTATTAGGAGAGATATGGATGAGTTTATGGACGAGGCGAACTGATATATTTTGTTATTTACTAGAACTTATTGTTTTTAACACATTTTAACACTTTTGAAAATCTATGTAATATTTTGTGTATATTAATTAATTTTAGTGTTAATGTTGTTAATTTTTATTTCTAAAAGGTTTGATGACTTGTGGAGAAATTCCGATCAGCTTCCGTCCCTGTGGGGGCGTCGTTGGGTTCGACGGGGGGAAGCTCTGATGCCAAAGTCAGTAAGAAAGAACAAGAGAGCGAACTGAATTGACAAAGGGTAAGTGAATGCGTACCTTGGTAGCCTGAGACATAGGCTATATATAGTCATGAAGTTGTAACTTCTAGCAACTAGAAAGTCTCCATTAATGTCCCATTAATGGCGGTCACAGGTTACCCTTAAGTTGGCGGTTAGCTAATTGATAGCTCATTAATGGTCTTTACTGCTAGATCGGCCCAGCCGTTCTAATGGCGGATTGAGTGTTTATGGAGATTCGCCTCATAGGTTCGCCCACGAGTCTCTTTTGGTGAGTCCTTGGAGATCCGTCCGTCGGATCTCTTTATTTCCATACGCCGTGGTATTCCCGTTTTAGATGACCAACACGTGGCGTTCTTTAGGTGAATATCCCTTTTGATCCTTGGGATAATATCACAATGTTATCAAGGTTAATCCGCAATAAACCGTATAATCCGAGTAATCCGCAATAAACCGTATAAAACATACACTAAATATATATTTTTTCCCCTTCCGCCATGCGGGCATGAGGTGTGATAGCCTCACCACAAGGTGAGACGTGATTTCCTCACGCCCGCGTGGCGGGAGAGGAAAAAACTCTCCATTTACTACTCCAAAACTTCAAAGAGTATTTTCGTCCTTTTAGAGGTTATGAATGGAAAATTAAGGCTATGTTTAACAATACCCATCATTTAAGATGTAGAACCTGTCACTTCATATTAATTATTTCTGATTTGTAAAAAGCTTGTAGAGGAGCTTTCTTGTTTCTTACCTACTAAGATAGTGTTTGTACAAATTAAGTTTTTTGTTTTTTCAAAAAAGAAAAGATATGCAAGAAACACTAATTATAAAATTTAATCGGGTTAATACACATATTTGCCCTTGTGTTTTCGCGGAAAAATAGATTTACCCTTAAATCAAATAAACCCACAAAACTATCCCTGGATTTTCCATAAACCTGCAATTATACCCTAATCTGACGGAGCTGCTAAACGGCGATGACATCAAACCTTCTTGTCTCCAAAAAAATTGGATGACGACAATCAAAATTCATTTGGTTTCTTATTGTTTTCTTTTGGTATTGCTTTTGGATTAATTAGGAGGTTTAGACGCCATTTTATTAGGTTGATTGAGCTTTTATGAAAATGAATTTTGACCAATCTGTTCTTCTAACTTGCTTTTAATCGAAATTGAATGTGCATATTTTTTAATTAGAAGGTTTGATGTCATCGCCGTTTAGCAGCTCCGTCAGATTAGGGTATAATTGCAGGTTTATGGAAAATTTAGGGATAGTTTTGTGAGTTTATTTGATTTAAGGGCAAATCTGTTTTTCCGAGAAAACACAAGGGCAAATATGTGTATTAACCCAATTTAATCAGTTAGAAGAAGATTAATATTTCCCTAAAATGACCTGGATATAGGTCGGTGTTCATCCTCTAATTATATTATTGTTGGAATAATTAATTGTAATTTTTAGTTTTTTTATGAGCTATAATAAATTGATCGAATTCCATAAATCAAGACACCTCAACTCTGGTGTGATTCACGTTTCTTGTACTACATAATAAAAAAATAAAATACAAATTAATTTATTGTGGATGAAATTCAAAGTAAGGCTAAATAATAATTTAAGAAATAATTAGTTGGCAGATAGATGGAGTACTAAAAATGAAGGATAACAAAAAATAATGTTGGATTTATGGATTACCCAATCCACGTATAAATGTGTACTGTTAGGCAGAGGCTGGCTGATGCAGCTTTCCATTTTCACCACAAATCAATTCAATAAGTATAGGCCATGTGTTAAATACAACAACAATAAAGTCTTAGTTCCGAAATGATTCGGATCGGCTAACATGAACCATCATATAAAACCGTGAAATCAAGTCGTGTCAGCGACATAAATTCTCTTCTTTCACTCCGTCCTATTCACTACCATATTTTCTTCAATCCTCAACAAACTAATATTACTCTCGATCACCCTCTTTCAAATTTGCTTAGGTCTTCTCCTACCTTTCACTGTTACATCCTTTTATCACTCTTCAGTCCTCCTAATCGACGCATCAAGCGTTGTTCGTCTTATATGGCCAAACCATCTGATAACCCGCGAAGCCCAAAACGGGTTATACTCATTTCGCAAGCCCAGCCCATATTAAAGCCCCATGGGCTAAGATTGGACGGGACCCGAATGAAGGAAGCGGGCGCAGCGAGTAAACCGCCCCTAATTCCTAAACGGAGCGACAAGACTCCCACTCAGAACCACGTTCGTTGCCATGAAGACCACGAAAGGGACATGGCCTAAAAAGGGGGAACCGCCCTCAGAACGTGGCCCACTAAGGAGTAACCGCCCTCGGCGGTTACCCAAAAATACCTATAAAAGGCCTTAAGAATAAGGGGGAAGGTACGTTCACATTTTTTCCCACAAAGCTATTGCTAAATTATAGACTCATCCTTACAAAAACTGACTTGATCGTCGGAGAGTTTTCCCGGAGATCCTGTCTCCGGTTTTGTTTTGCAGGTAACTCCGGCAAAGGATATCAAAGCGGATCCAGCAAGTTATCATTGGTGCGGTGAACGTGGACCTTTTTTTACCAACATTTGGTTAAAGGTACATGAAGAACATGTCAGAACCATCACGAACGACCGGCGTTACCACTAGATCAACCAGTATGAACTCCAGGGGACCACGGACTGCGAATTCGCAACCTGCAAATACACAGCCTGTGGTGCCTAGCTCATCGGGTCCTTCGGGACAATTGAGTCCGTTATTGGAGGTCCAAGTGCAAACTGAGATGGAAATGTCCAATAGTGATTTCGTACAGATGGCTGGACAAGTATTGGCCTCGAACATGAGCGAGGCGGCTGGAGATCGAATGATTAATTTACTAACGGCCCTCGTCGAACACAATACCGCCGTGGTGGCTGCTCCTCAAGGACCTGTGGTTATCTCAACACAATCACCGACTGTCCCTGTCATACCGGCCCTCCCGCAGCCATCTCAGGCACCAAATCAAGTGGGCTAGAGTAGTCGCACAAACCCACACAGCCACCCGAGCAACTACTCGCACCCAGATCTCATTACGATGATATATCCGACCTGGCAGCCATCCCAACCGTTGCCAGGAGTGCAAGGCACTCTTCCGCTACAGCAAGTGGAACCTTTTCCTCACGGACATTCGGAGTTGATGACTCCTGGGCGAGAGCACACATGGAACTTTGATCCTATAACGGGTCAGCGGTTAGTCCCCCAACAGGCACACGTCTCAACACCGATGGGCGGATGGATGCCACCCAGAATTCACCAACAGCGGTTGGAAGAAGTCAGGTGAATACCCGATATTGACTTAGAAGATCAATTACGAAGCATGATGGAGCGAATGGGGTACTCGCCTAGGCCGAGAGCAGAGATCCAGAGCGATTCACCTTTTGCCCCTTCGTTGCGGGAATTCATTCCAGATCATAGAATCAAGGCGCCTGCCATACCAAAATACTATGGGGATCCAAATTCTGACCCTGAGGCTCATGTCAGGAACTACAGAGAGTTAATGGATGTTGCAGGGGCAAGCGAAAGCATAATTTGCAGGTTATTCTCGACAACTTTGGGCGGTGCGGCATCTGATTGGTTTCGATCTTTACCGGCAGAATCTATTCACAATTGGCAACAATATAGTCGGGATTTCTGTGCGAAGTTCGTGGGCTGTAAAGCAGCAGATGTGACAGATAGGCAGCTGAAGGAGATCAAACAGAGGAACTATAATTCCCTAAGGGAATTTGTTGTCGCCTTTAACGATATCCTGGTGCGATTGCAGAACCCAGATATCGTGAGTATTCGCAACATCATGGCGGATGGAACCACAGATTGGAGCATGCGGGAAGAGATCATCCGTAACAACCACGCACTGTAGCCGAGCTCATGAAGATAGCAAAGGAATTCATGGAAGTGGATGATGTCAACAGGGAACATAGGGCCCAAACTCGGTGAGAAAGAGATGCCGCTAGAACCACTTCGGACAGTCGGCGTCAGACCCAGTCCAAAAGTAATTTTGTTTGAAGAGGCGATCGTCCCTTTCAAGGTGGAGGATATCACACGCCACTAAACGCGACTCGCCAGGAGGTGTTACTTTGGATCGAAAAGAGCCCCCTGAAGAAGGATGTGCGGTTCCCCGAGGTAAAAGGTCGAACCAGTTTGGGGCGACATCCTAACAAATATTGCAGGTTCCACAGGTTGAATGGCCATGACACAGATGATTGCTACGAACTGAAGAAGGAAATAGAAAAACTGATCGAGAGAGGCAAGCTGAATCAATTTGTAAGAAAAGATACAGCTGATGAGAAAACAACGCTCCCGCATGAGGGAGAAACACGGCCAGAAAAGAAGCAGAAGAAAGGGGTGATAAACGTGATAGCAGGCGGAATCTACGAGCCTCCAACAAAAAGAACTCGCTGTGAATGGCGAAAGAGCAATACACATAGGGGGGATGCCCTCAATTACTCATTTGCGAGAATCACGGAGCCGCATGCGGATGCCCTGGTGATCACGATGGCCGTTGAAGGATGGGACGTCAAACGGGTCCTTATCGACACAGGCAGTTCTTGCAATGTCATTACCCGGACAGCATTCAACAAGTTGGGAATCAACGACGAGCGGGTGGAACACACCTTCATGGATGTAACTGGTTTTGGGGGTCAATCCTCCCAAACGAGTGGGCAGGTGGTGTTGGAGGCAGAAATGGGCGATAAGAATCTAAAATGGCGAGGTGATTTAGAATTCGCAATTGTTGATCTCCCACTGGCCTACAACATAATTCTGGGACGGCCATTCCTGTCGGAGACGGAGTCGCTCATCTCAATGAAGCATTTAACGTTACATTTGCCAACACACCAAGGGCGAGTCATAGTTGAAGGTGATCAACTTGTATCTCAACAGGCCTATACATTATCACTTGAACCAAAACCGGAAGAGGAGGATAAAGTCGAAGATAAGCTCCCAGCGGAAGCATTGGGAGAAACGGAACTATTCGCCATCTCGAATGACAAGAACGTGCGAATAGCGGCTGGACTCTTAGAAGAAACAAAGAAGGCCATTACCGAGGTATTGATCCAATGTGAGTCGGCATTTGCCGCCCCAAATGAAGTGTTAAAAGGGATAAGCCCAGACGTAGCAACCCATCGGCTGAATGTAGACAAAGGGGCAACCCTAGTGCGGCAAAAGAAGAGGGGACATGCTCCTGGGCGGCAAAAGGCGATTGAAAAAGCAGTGGCGGATTTGCTAAAGTCAGATGCAATTCGAGAAGTCACCTATCCGGAGTGGTTAGCCAATGTGGTGCTAGTCAAAAAGCCGAATGGAACGTACAGAATGTGCGTCGACTTCAAAGACTTGAACAAGGCATGTCCGAAAGATATGTATCCACTTCCTAACATTGATTTATTGGTAGATGGAACTGCAGGATATGAAGTTTTATCGTTCACCGACGTGAAATCCAGTTACCATCAGATACCCATGGAGAAGGCGGATGAAATCAAAACATCATTCATAACTCACCAGGCGACTTATTGCTTCAAGGTGATGCCCTTTGGATTGAAAAATGCGGGAGCAACATACCAGAGGATGATGAACAAGATATTTTCAGACAAATCCGGTGAGAACTTCTCGATCTATGTTGATGACATGATCATCAAAAGCAAGAAAATGCAAGACCACCCGCGGGATATCAAAGAAATCCTAGAAGTGTTGATCAAATATGGCCTCAAATTGAACCCAGAGAAGTGCACATTCGGAGCAAGAACGGGAAAGTTCCTAGGTTTCATTGTTAGCGGCAAAGGGGTTGAGGCGAATCCTGAGAAGGTTAAAGCAGTAATGGAGATGAAGACGCCAAGGAACATAAGAGAAGTACAGAGACTGAACGGGCGGTTGGTGGCATTAGGGCGATTCATCTCATGCTCAGCTAGGCGATGTCTACCTTTCTACAATGCCATCAAAAAATCCAAGTCCTTTGAATGGACGCCGGATTGTCAAGAAGCATTTGAGGGGATAAAACGATTACTATGTTATCCACCCTTAATGAGCAGGCCGGAAGACGGAGAAGATTTGTTTCTTTATGTATCCGTCACCAGCATGGCGATATGCACTGTGATGGTGCGAGAAGAAAAAGGGCAACAACATCCAGTGTACTACGTGAGCAAAGTCCTGAAGGATGCAGAACTCCGGTATTCGAAGTTGGACAAAATGGCCCTCGCAGTGATAACCACGGCGGCTAGATTGAAACCATACTTTCAGGCGCACACTATCATTGTGAGAACTGGCATCCCAATACGAAAGGTACTGCAGAAACCTGACGCATCCGGCCGATTGATGGAATGGTCAATTCGCCTGGGCGAATTCGATATCCGCTATGAAGGAAGACCAGCGCTAAAGAGCCAAGTGCTCGCCGACTTCGTGAATGAATTCACCTGGGATGATGATGAATGTCCAAAGGCACAAAAAGAAGAGTGGAGCATGTACACAGATGGGGCCTTATCTACAGACGGAGCTGGGCTAGGAGTAGTCATCAAGGGTCCGGAGGTTATTCGCCTGTGCTATGCAGCGAAATTAACTTTCAAAACTACCAATAATGCAGTAGAGTATGAAGCAATGATATGCGGATTGAAGTTGCTCAATGAACTCACCCCAAAAAGAGTGGTAATCTACAGCGATTCCAAACTCATGATAAACCAGATCACAAAAAATTATCTGGTGAAATAGGAGGAGCTTGTAAAATACCATCAGGTAGTCGGCCGATTGACACAAGAGTTAACGCACAAGGGAGTCGTTTGGGAGATGGTGCATGTTCCACGAGGCCAAAATGCAAAAGCTGACGAATTGGCAAAAGCAGCGGCAAGTAGAGAACCATGGAGTCAAAAAGCATGCAGCTTGGAAATAAAATCGGCACCAGCATTCGAGGTTGATCAGATTATGATCATCGAGGAACTGGAAGACGATGAAGATTGGCGGATACCAATCCGACAGTATCTGGAGCAGGGAGATTTGCCGGTTGATAAGAGCTTAGCCAGAAAAATAATTAGGCAGTCGGCACGATACTCAATACGGGATGGAACTTTGTATCGGAGATCATACACATGTCCATGGTTGAAATGCGTTAGTCGCAATGAAGGAGACTATGTGCTGCGAGAACTACACGAAGGAATTTGTGGCGCGCACGAAGCTTCGACAGCATTGGCAAGAAAGGTCAAACTGTTGGGATACTACTGCCCCAAGGTGGTGGAAGATTCCCAGAAGATGGTTGCGGAATGTCACAACTGTCAAATCCATGCGAATGAAAAGCATGTTCCCGGAGCCGAACAAATCACTATAATGACGGCGTGGCCATTCGCAACATGGGGAATTGATATAGTGGGTCCATTCCCAGAAACAACAAAGAAAAGGAAGTATTTGATAGTCGCAGTAGACCACTTCAGCAAATGGGTAGAAGCGGAGGCAGTAACCGCACAAACACCTGAGCGAATGATCGAGTTCTTACGAGAGAACATTATCATGCGATTTGGGATCCCACAGAAGCTTATAACCGACAATGGCACCCAGTTCAACTGTGCCAAGTTCAAAACATACTGCGAAAGCATGGGAATCAAGAATCATTTTTCTTCGGTAAACCATCCCCAATCAAATGGTATGACAGAAGTTACCAACCGGGCCATGGTTCAAGGCATCAAGAAGCGACTAGGTGACAAAAAAACAGGTTGGGCGGATGAGATACCCCATATGTTGTGGGCATACAGAACCTCTGTAAAGGCAGCAACAGGCGAAACACCTTTCTCGCTAGTTTATGGAGCCAAAGCAGTCCTACCTGTTGAAATCAAGTCGCCCACAGATCGGACAATTTATTATTGCGACACACAAAATCCTATCAACATCAGAGATGCTTTGGATTCTGTGGAGGAACGAAGAGAGAAAGCTTACATGCGAATGGCAATGTACCGCAATAGAATCAAGAAATACCACGACAGAAGAATGCGAAAAGTAATAATCAACGAAAACGACTTGGTCTTGAAAAAAGCGGATAAAATACAATCCAGAGATGGCAAAGGCAAGCTGGGCGTCAACTGGATCGGACCATACAAAGTATCCAAGAAGCTGGAACCAGCCACTTTTGAAATAGAAGAAATGAGCGGAAAGAAGCTCCCGCGCACTTGGAATCTAGAGAATCTACGCCTATATAGAAAGGCCGAGTAGTTCGAGGAAATGACGAGTACTCTTTTTCCTTTTATGAGTTTTTCCCACTGGGTTTTCTGATAAAAGGTTTTAATGAGGCTTCGATCCCGCACAATTGGTGTACATATGTAATAAACTTTTTCTCGTCATCAATAAAAGTTATTACATTCACTCAGTATGTTACAACAAAACGCGGATTCCTTACAAAAAACACATAAATGTGTTGCCTCTTAAAGAAAGGCGGATGCATGATTACGCATCACTCGCAAAAAACCTTAGGGTTAAAATCAATAACACATAAATGTGTTGCCTCTTAAAGAAAGGCGGATGCATGATTACGCATCACTCGCAAAAAACCTTAGGGTTAAAATCAATAACACATAAATGTGGTGCCTCTTAAAGAAAGGCGGATGCATGATTACGCATCACTCGCAAAAAACCTTAGGGTTAAAATCAAAAAAAACCTTAGGGTTAAAATCAAAAACACATAAACGTGTTGCCTATTAAAGAAAGGCGGATGCATGATTTCGCATCACTCGCAAAACCTTATGATCAAAACTTATGATTATTTTCGAAAGAAGAATTGTAAGTTAAGGCATAAAATTAAGCGGATAAACGAGTACTCAAAATTGCAAAAAGGGTCTGGCCACCCTAGCTATGAAAAAACACAAATATGGAGTCGACAAAAAGACAAAGGGCACACATAAAGGGCAAAAAAGTGACAATCACACACATATGAAAACCAACAACCGAAAGAAAATATGTATATCAGAGCGGTTTGTTACATGGTTTTTACATACAAAAGTCCAAATATAAGTTAAGCTATGCTACAGCTTCCTCTCCTTCGTCCCTAATGCCCTCCTGGACTGCGGCAACTCCCTCATCTCCTCCGGTAGGAGGATCTACTTCAAGCGAATCCTCAACCCTTGAATCGGTAACCGCTTCAGTAACCTCTTCGGTGAGAGGTACCTCTCGCACAGGTTGAGAAACGGCTTGGGGTGCCTCTCCTTCCGCGGGCTGAATAGTGATCTCGCAGCTAATCGGAGGATCCTGAAGACTCTTCCAATCTAAGAAGAGTACCTCATCCATATCAGCATCCTCGGCTTCCAATTATCCCACTCCCCAGTTAAATCCTTTTCAGGGATGGGAACTTTGGGGCGGTTAAGTACTAGACCCTAATGCCCGTGCTCATAAGCCGCATGAATCCGCTCCCCATACCAGTAGATGCGGGCGCCATCTTCAGCCAAAATCTCCTCAACCCTCTTTTTTTGGGCCTCCTTGAAAGCAGCTAGGTCGTCGAGAGCTTTTTGCAGTTCATCGGACTTGGCCTGAAGGGATTTAAGGGCCTCCTCCTTCTCGCCCACGGCCTTCTGACAGGTGCCCTCTAGGACCTTCACCTTCCCTTGGACATCATCATAAAGCGACTTCTGAGTCGCCAATTCTGTACCAAGACTTTCCAACTCCTGGGCTCGCTCTGCATCCCTTCGGAGAATGCCCTCAGCGAAATTGATAATCTACATATAACACGTCTCACAAATAAAAATGGGCGAATAGAAATATGCGGTTACAATGAACACAAGATATTTGAAATAATCGGACAAAGACGAAGCGTCCCCTATAAAAAGACCCTAAAAGGACTCTTGCTAGACCAAGGGGGAGGCATGTGATAACCCGCGAAGCCCAAAACGGGTTATACTCATTTCGCAAGCCCAGCCCATATTAAAGCCCCATGGGCTAAGATTGGACGGGACCCGAATGAAGGAAGCGGGCGCAGCGAGTAAACCGCCCCTAATTCCTAAACGGAGCGACAAGACTCCCACTCAGAACCACGTTCGTTGCCATGAAGACCACGAAAGGGACATGGCCTAAAAAGGGGGAACCGCCCTCAGAACGTGGCCCACTAAGGAGTAACCGCCCTCGGCGGTTACCCAAAAATACCTATAAAAGGCTTTAAGAATAAGGGGGAAGGTACGTTCACATTTTTTCCCACAAAGCTATTGCTAAATTATAGACTCATCCTTACAAAAACTGACTTGATCGTCGGAGAGTTTTCCCGGAGATCCTGTCTCCGGTTTTGTTTTGCAGGTAACTCCGGCAAAGGATATCAAAGCGGATCCAGCAAGTTATCACCATCTTAGTCGGTTTTTCTTTATTTTATTCTTAATAGATGTAACCCTAGAAAGTGATAGGCAATGTGTTGTGACCATTCTCCATATTCTTGTATGATGGATATAGTTGGGTTGTGAGGTGTGACTTGGGTTAACATCCTTATATTTTTAAATTTGTTATATAACTATACATATAATAGTTTTAATTTATAAAGGAGGGGGAGTGGTAATTTTGATGTGAGATTAAATTTTACGGATTTTATTAAGGACGTTACGGTCTTTTAGCTCGGGGATTTGACATTAAGTGGGATTAATTCTAATTAAACCACTCTCCTAACTCTAAAACGTAATTTTTGAATAAAAATTGACAAAAGATTCATCTTTCTTTCTTCTTCTTTCTTTATTTTCGAACACTGTATAGATGGAGATTCAGCCAAACAATCGAAGTGATTTATACATATTTTTTATCCTCTTAGAGAAATGTATCAAGTGAGTATGATTTTGATGTACAATTTTTAATATTACAATTGAGATTATATATGTAAAATGAGATTCTAGGATGATTGATGATTCAATGATTGTAATTCGATTTTGAAAGATCAACTATATTTAATTGATTCTATATTGTTCTAAACGTGTAGATTAACTTGTGTTTCGAATTTCATGCGAATCGAAGGTTGAGGGAGCAAGTTTTGAGCGAAAAACTGCAAAAATCATCAGCTTTCGCGCCTGATTCGGCAAGTCAAGACCTTGACTCGTCGAGTCAAGCTTCTTTTTGGGTTCTAGAACTCATTTAGGTATGTGACTCGCGGAGTCATATGACTAACTCGGTGATTCAGTGCAAATTTGTCTCTTTTTGTTCGGTTGGACAGATTCGACGGTGTTTTGTTTTATGGACATAACTTTTTCATACAAAGTCTGATTCAAGTTAAATTATATACATAAGATAAACATGTAGAAATTCCATGCTGAAATCATTTCCAAAATCGAACTTAAATGGCCTCAAAATTGCGTCTCAATCTTATGCATTTGTTGAAACTTTCTTTTTATGTTTACCCTTTTTCTCCATTTTGAATTCATATTTGTTTGTTTGACCTTAATTTTGTTTGTATGATTTGTATTTTCTAATAGAACGTTTTAGATACATATTAAAGGTCTTGAAGTACCTTTTTGACATTTATAAACATTTAATACTTTGCCTTTGAAAGTAATTGTTAATAGAATCATTTGGTTTATTAAGCGATCTTGAGATGGAAGAATAAGATTTTGACCATCTCGTTTACCTTGGAAGAGAGGTAGTGTGTGCGGATATGATTTGAAATGATTTGGATGATTCATGTTGAACTTATTATGTATGTGACTAAAATGAGTAGCATGTATATGTTTGAAATATTTGAGATGTTTGTTGAACTGCGTTATCGGTATTGATACGACAATATGATAATGATGAGATATGAATAAGTTGAAACCCGAGTTGTTGTCTGAGATATTATGAATCGTTATGAACTTTAGACGGGAATGAAACGACATGTTGATAAAATATCTTGCTAGCTTAAGTAGGTAAGAACAACGGCCATATGGTTTGAATTTGTAATCAGATCACCCTACTTGATATAGAGTGCCTCGATATAGAGGTTTTACAGGGTAAGTTATTATTATACCGATATGGATATTGAGAATACTCCTTATATGGGGGATAACTCCTGATATGACATGAATACAAAAATACTTGATATATGTAATAAATGATCGTGTCTCGATATGGACGTGAAAGCACGCATCAATTACTAATAGACAATTGAGCTTCTTATTACTTAAGTGTAGTTGGGGTCTAATTAACTAAGTTGATAGGTTTAATTATAGTAAGATGATATATGATTATTGCTAATATGATATATTTGGTGGATAAGTTTGTTGGTATGTTATGTTGTATGGGCTGTGATCTTTTGATGTTATATGCATGTATATATGTATATGCATGTATATGATGTTCTGATTTATTGAGTTTGCAGCTCACTATTTGTCACCGTGACATTTTCATATTGAAGTTTGATTCGAGCGGAGAGTTTATCATTGATATTGCATTAGTTGGCCAGTCATATTAAGCATTCATTTTTATGGAATTTAAATTCGTTGTATTCAGAATATTTTTTTCTATATTTGGGATAATATCATGTTGGTCTAGTGGATTCCTAGCCTTTTAGGAAGTGTATTTATTTTGAAACTGGTGTTATGAATTTTCAAATTTTCATCACGTTGGAATTGATAGTTCACATCTCTTTTGATGGTGTTTTAAACATTTCAATTTTTAGTTATAATATAATTTTTTTTAATAATTATCTTCGTCGTGGAGTTCAATGAATAAATGTATTTTTAAGGTTGCAATAAATGCAATATGATGACGTGTTATAAGTGACCGGAGAGGGGGTACAAGTTAAGTAGATGAATTATAAGTGTCGTTAATTGAAAATCTTTATGAATACTAACTAATATAGTAGAAATTTAAGAATAGGTTATGATATATACGTGAACCTTAAGAATAGGTTCTAAATGAAATAGCTTTAACCATTCCTCTCCATTTTAAGTAATTTGTTGGTGGCTCACCGACGTAAGCACTGACGTAAATCAATATTATACTTAAATCAAGATAGTAAATGATGTAGATTGAAGTCGGGTGAAGGTTTTAATCGTAAACCAACAAAGATTACAAACTTTTCTAGCTCAAATAGAAGGTTGAATAAACCCACAAGGATAACCTTGGTGCTCCAATGGAGGCTTTAATTTCAAATAATATCAAAGTTGGTTCACATTACAAACAAAAGAGCTTATATACTCTCCCAAATAATAAGGGAAATGACCCTAAAGCCCCAAGTAGGGTTTCTAAGTTAGCATTAAGGATAGGGTCATATTGGGAAAGAGAATAGCAAGGGTAGTGTAGGTAAATAGTAGTAGTGGCAAAACAGTAATTTCAATTGAGGCAGAAAATGGTCCCCAACAGGGAAGAACTTGGTGGAGAAGTCTTCTTCCGGAAGCACGCCCCGCGCCACTTGGAATACGCCCCGCGTATAGGAGTTTCTGGGATTGGGAGCTCACGAAGACGGACTCCACGCGTGGCGTGTCTGGGTATCCGCCCCGCGTACTTGACCTCCTGGAGTTGAGGACTCAACTTGGTGCGGGTCACGCGTGGCGTCTAAGAGAGTACGCTCCGCTTACTTGACCTTCTAGGGTGATTCACTTCTGAAGCCTCTCTCCGCGCCCCGCATACTAGTTAGGGCGCTCCGCGTGGATGAGTCACTGGGCTTTCCTCCATAAACAGGGGTCTCCACGCCCCACGCGCTCTTAGGCACGCCCCGCGTGTTCGGTTGGTTGCCTTTGCCCTTGCTTTCCCCTAATGGATCTCTTCGTGTCTCGTTTCTAGTCTCCGAGTTCATGCTTGATGATGAGATGCCCTCATCAGTAAAGTATAAAAGTAGAGGGTGATATTTTGGGCATATCTTTGTGATCCCCATATTTCTTATTTATATAGACAATATAGCCTTTTTTTATAACCTGTTTCTATCAGCGTCTTTACATGTGTCATGCTGCTACTGGGATACATACCCTTTTCCAAAACAGACTTTCAAGCGTGAGGTCACCTTCCTGAACTATAATGGAGATGTCCTGTTGCTTCTTTGGGACACATTAGGTCAGCTCTCTTAGGAGCCGCCTTATGGAACTTAAGCCCAAACGCAGTATCAACTTTATCAAGTTGGGTTATTATCAGAAACGCCCCTTTAGTAAGTAGATGAAAGAATGCATTTTAGGTTTCTCTAGAAAAAACTCTTCGATTTTTTATGTCCACGTTCCTCTCCCCGCTACTGACAACGTGATTCACCATGTAGATTCTTTCTCAACACATGTATGATTATGACTAGAGTAAATCAAATCACCTTAATTGTCCTTTCTACTTCCTCGAAAACATGTACTTTTTGCTCTACAGTTCTTTCATGTTTCCATATCGACTTTATTATTCCCTTTTTTGGGTAAGTTCTCGACAACTTATTTTAATTTTTCGACGATTTTAATATATTCTTTATACATTAATCCTTTATGGAGAAGAGAAACTTGAATAGTATTGTTGAATATGCGAGAATTAATGGATTCTAGGGATAAGGAGTCTCAAGAGGGACACTCCTCGCTAAATGAAGTAACGAAATGGAACAAAAGGATTTATGGCACGAGATCTGAAAACTATGGGTCTCTTGTTCTTTCTCGTGGTGCTCTTTCCTCCTTTTGTTACAACTTTCTTTAACTCGGCTAACAACACCCCTGGTTATTTGGCGTCGAGTTTGTGCGATGCTTTGATGTGATAATGTCATGGAATTTTGGTGTTTTAGCATTTATGAGGACTAAATCCGCAATGGTTTTTCATATCACTTTTCTGGTCCCTTACCACAAGTCTTAACCGGCCTAAGATTATATACCAGTCAGATTCACCCTTTTTCTTGGACTGATTTGATATGTTTTTTCTAGCTACGCTAGAGTATGAGAATTCCTTAAACATTAGCATTTTTTCTCATTTTCATTATTAGGCTATCGGGTTTGGGGTGATTTAGACATTTATTTACATATTATCAAAATTTTGTAGTCAGTGTTAGGTCACCCGTTGAGATTAACTTCACATTCCAAATAGATTGAGCATGAAAAGTGTGTTAGATAACTTACATTACTTAATTAGGGGAGTTATATAAATCCTTATAGAGATAATGTTAAATTTTCTTATATCATTTTTAGGAAGTGTAAATTTACCCTAACGTACAAAATTATGTAATTTTACCCTAATGTTTCCGAACAAGAACAATTATATCTCTATTTAATAGAAAATTTGAGTGGACTGATTTGACAGTTATTCGACTGTCATATCGGATCTTCCAAATAAGTTAGTGATAAACGAATGCAATTTTTTACATTTGGACAGATTTTTTATAATTGTTTTAATAACATATATGCTGTTTTTTATGCTTAGTTTGTATCTAGAATATTTAAATATTGATATTAACATAATGAATATTTTAGATATAATTGATATTTAAATGGTCCGATACGATAATTAAATAACAAGTCAATAAATCATTATGTTTAAGTTGTCTATTAGATACAGATAAAATTGACTTTATATAAAAATATTAGAGGTAAAATTATATCATTTCATACGTATTTCCGTGAAAACCAAATTATGGACATACCAAAATTTTAGAAGTATGAAAAGCAATATAAGAATCCATATCTCAAAAAATCATAAAGATTGGTGGCAACAATAAATTTAGGGAGAATATATGCTATTTAATTTGAACCAAAAAATACACAATATAGGACTTTAAAAATGAAAATATATATTGGATTGCAAGTAATACATTTTCATTTTCATGTAGATAATGAAAGGGATAAAAGATTATATACTTATTTTCAAATTGTGAAGGTGTTATCAATTCTCCTCCATAAAATTAAGTTTGAAGTTTGATATATGAATGTAATGTCAATGAAATTATTTACATATAATATTCTTATTATTATACTTTTTACAATAATTGATGGGCCTCTATTTTTTTAAATAATTCTTCCAAATTATTTATATAATTAAAGCATTTATTAGTCTATATCATTATTTATATGTCGTCCATAGGCTCGAATAGTTGTTGCCTTTGCCTAGCTAGATTTTGTTCACATTCTATTCTTAAATTAGGGACAAGAAAGGTTAAATTTATAATTAATTCCTTAAATTTTCAGAGTTTTAATTTCTGTTCATTTATTTATTTTAAATTGAGTTTAACTTTAGTTTTTACATAAATTAAACTTAATATTAAAGGCTTCATTAACTAAGCCATTAGTGGAAATTTAATGCACGTAAAACTTAAAGATTTAATTAAGAAAAGTTATAAAGATTAGATGCTAATAGCTAATATAAGATATTTGTATATGACTTCATTTTAATTTCTTTTTTGTTATATGACTTCAGTTTTTTTTTTATAGGAATTGGGACGAGACAGAATTAGGGCGGGGTGATATGACTTCAGTTATATGGAAGTGGAACTTTAATCAATTTTACTTCAGTTAGTATAATCAATTTTACTGATACATTTTGTCAATAACTTTTTTTTTTTTTATGTATGTTGGAAGTGGAATTCTATATTCAATTGATTCAAATGATATTGTTTCAAGTCAGAAACACGCAATCATCTTCATGAGTTTTATTTTTTCATTTTAATTTCTTTAATCATCAGACATATATTTATTCAAATTTAGAGAAAATGAAGGAAAAATATCACATAACGTCGAGTTATTAGATTACCTCTTAAAGTCTAGATAGAATTGGATGTGATTAGCAATAAAAAAAACGGATCACCGTGATCTTCGTATTATCGTTCACGCAAATAGTTCCATGAACTAAAAGTGATTGCGCACGAGAGAGAGAGAGAGAGAGCAAGGGGGGCGACACGTATTACGAGTGAGAGGGGAGGCAAACTTGTTGTCTAGTAGCTTGCTAGAGTGACTAGGTTATTTAATAAACAATAAGTTGTCTATTCATACAGAATAGTTCCTAGCTTCCTTCCCTCTTAATGAATATAACTTGTTCCATTTACGGGAGAACTTTATAATCGGTTCATACCTGACTATTTTCAACATCTCTCACTCGCATGTAATGGAACTTAATCCTATTTCTTTCTCAATCTCGTTCATACTCGTAAATAGTTCATGCGATTGGCATACACTCGAGAGAACTAGTGTTATATACTTGTTGGAGATATATGTTGGAACACCTTTCCACATGATTTTGATTTGACAAATTTATTTAAGTTAATCCATGATTAAGAGGTAATTAAATTTAAGTGCTTTGATTTAATTGTACTAATGTGTTTGTTCAATGTTGGGTATAAGTACAAATGAAAACAGAAATAAAAAGTAAGACAAGACGAAGTCAACATGAGAACACAGCACAAGCTGAGTGGAGTGTAACTCAGCATTATAGAAGATAAGTCTTCTTCAGAACTAAAGTCTGCAGACGAAACCGAACCAGGATAAGTCTGTTGAGTAATTTCTAACTCTCTCTCAATATTAATATATGCATGTGTTGCTTGATTAAATTGCTCAGGATATAAATTGTAAAAGCTGACACTGAGTAATCTTGGTGCTGAGTTGGAAGCTGACCTCAAGTGTTAATTCCCAACTCACAAGTAAAACAGTTCTAGTCAGCATCTGACTAAAGTTGTCTTACATCTCTCGGCCGTGCTGACCTTAACTAAGTTAAGTAATTTAAAGAATTGATTAAGTCAGCATAATTAAGCGAAAAAAGTTACATTAGTTCCTAACCCCCTGAAACTAATCACACGGGGACCAACAAGTGGTATCAGAGCACAGTAGCTCACTACTCAAAGATATAACTATCTTGAGCTGATCCCTATAAACGGCTAAGAACAGCACTCATTTCCTTCCAGAAAATCAAACAACACAGATACTCCCTGAGGGATTATCAATTAGTCGGCCTCCCTTTTTCTTCTGATCAAATTATACATTTTGGAAGAACAGGATGAAAAAATTTATTCAAGCCACAAACATGAGTGCATGGCTTGCAATAGTTCAAGGCCCATTTGTGCCTTTCAAAATGGTAAATAACGAGAAAGTCGCTAAGAGCGAAACTAAGTGGTCAGAAGATGACCTTAGAAAATTACAAAATAACGCTTCGGCTATCAATATGCTTCATTGTGCTTTAGATGCTGCAGAGTACAATAAGATTTTAGGTTGCGAGTCAGCACAGGAAATATGGAAAAAGCTGAAAGTGACCTATGAAGGTACAAGCAAGGTCAAGGAATCAAAGGTGAACCAGCATATGAGATTATACGAGCTGTTCGAGATGAATGACAACGAAGACATCTCTGAAATGAACGCAAGATTCACCAATATCATAAATGAGCTGAAAAGACTAGGCAAGAACTTCACAGAAGAAGAGCAGGTGAAGAAAATCTTGAGAAGTCTACCCAAGAGCTGGCAAGCTAAGAAAACAGTTATGGAGGAAGCTCAAGACCTGACCACATACAAATATGACGAGCTGATCGGATCTCTGCTGACCCATGAGATCTCAATGAAGAACTTTAAAGCTAAAGAAAAGTCAGATGACAAGAAACAAAAATCACTTGTCATGAAAGTTGACTCAACAGAAGCTGACTCATCAGACGATGAGGAGATGGCCATGTTCACTAGGAAAATGAAGAAGATGTTCAGAAAGAATGACAAGAACAACAAAAGGCCATTCAAATGAAGCGATAAGTAGAAAGCTGAGTCCAGTGACAGCAGATACAAAAAGGACAGTTCCAAGCCTGTCACATGCTTTGAATGCCATCAAACTGGGCATATTAAATCAAGCTGTCCAAATCTGAAGAAAGAAAAGAAAGGTAGCAGAAAAGCTATGGTGGCAACGTGGAGCGATAGTGATGAGTCAACCTCATCAGAAGCTGATGCAAATGAGACAGCAAATATATGCTTCATGGCCAACGACGCTACTGACCTCTGCCGATCTGAGCAAGCTGACCTCTCAGGTGGATCTGACCAAGAGGAAGACTCCAATGAGGTAACATATTTACTCATGCTTAGAAATGAAATGGTTAACGCCCTGAGTGATCTATATACACTGACTAAAAAGTGTAACAAGAAAATAAAGGCACTCAGAAGGCGATGTGATGAGATTGAAGAGGTTAAACTAAGTGACCTCCGTTATCTTCTCCAAGACAACACCAGGCAAGATGAAAATCTAAAAGTCATGCATGGTTTTGTCTTGGATTCTGCTTCTTCGATTGTGTTGGTTCCATGGTGGAGATGTTAGCTTCTCGGTGCGTTGGTATACCATCAGATTGAAGCAGAGTTGTCTTTCTTGTTGATTGGATTATGCCTTCAACTGTCTTCAAACTGTTCAAAATCTCCTGATAGTTGATGTTTGTGCCGCGCTGAGTGACAAGATTCTGAATGGTAGAGCGATACTCTTCTCCCAAACCTTTGTAAAGAACTGACGGTAGTAAGTGTCGAGGGTAAGGGTTCCCCGAGGCAGCCAGATCATCAAGAATAGACTGCACTTTTTGCATGTAAGCAGTCATCCCCCTTTGCTCAAGCTCATGCAGTTCAACACCTAACTGAAACTGTTTGGTTCCTGTAATAAGCCCATAGGCATCTTTCAAAGCTAGCCAAATGTCATGTGGATATTTGAGATATGCAATATCAGGAAAAACCTCTTCAGTGATGGAATTTAGGAGCAATGTCCTAACCATATTTTCTAAATCATCCCATTGGGAAAAAGATGGATTTATGATTAAATCCGCATCAGATGTCATAAAACCTATTCTAGAAATAAATTGAGGTGGAGGAGGTGTTGAACTGATAATATGGGAAAAAAGATGATAGGTTTTGAGGGTAGATTCCATGGACATCCTTCATGTTTTGTAGTTGTGAGGGGTTAATTTGATGTTAATGGTGATATTTGTGGGAGGTTGTCTTGGTTGGGTGACAGGGGTAGAAATAGGTTCTGTATAGACAGGATTGGTTGAAATAGGAGGATTTGAGGAAGGAATAAAACTAGGTCGAAAATTATTTGAAGGTGCATCGACAGTATTGTGAAACGAATTTGAGAAAAAAGGATAGAGATGGATCACGGGTTAATTGAGTATTGTAAACAGACGGTGAAGTATTGGATTCAGAAATAACCTATTGTTTATTACTGGCTTCGGCTGCCTGATAGGCGGCTATGGCAACAAGAACTGATGGAGAAAATAGGGTTTGAGTGGTCGTGGTGACCGATGGTTGTTGTGATTGGATTGGTGGCTGCTGAACCGGGATTTGTTGATGGTGCAGTAGAGGTGGAACTGCTGTTTGGTATGCCGCAAGAGTAGCCAGGACGGCAGCGTCGGCGGCTGAAGTTGTCGGGGTCGGGAGGCTGTCGCGAAGGGCGCTGAAGCTGTCGCGGAGGGCGCGGGTTGCGCATGAGCGCTGGCCGCCTGGTACGCCGCCAAGGCTGCGCGAACTGCCTGCGGGAGTGAATCGGCCACCGTCGGCTGGTGTTGCGGAACTGCCGCAGCGTGAGGCGCTGCCGTCATAGCGAGGAACGACGAGTCACCGGTGACAAACGGCGAGGTGAAACGCCAACCTGAAGTCGCAATGGACGCACCGGAGGCGTCTTCCATGTTCTGATCAGTTGCGGCAGACGGAGCTGCGGCGGCGGCAGCTTGGTATTCGGTGTACGAGATTGATTGCGGATTATGAGAGGCTTCGGAAGAGGCGGAAGTAGAGACTACTGATACCATGTTAAATGTATAGTTTGATATACAGGAATAATATGGAGATAGAGAAAGATAAGTAATAGGCACAATATTGATTTGAATCACCTTAATGATTATAGCTCTGAGACCTTGTATTTATAGTGAGCCAATTGTAGTTTGTATAGAATACAATATATAAGTATAAAAGTATTGAAACTTACCTAACTAAAGATATAGACAATTGAAACTCTAATTAGATAGGTAATGCTCTAACAATCTCTTCAACTAGATTTAGGTTGCTCGTTAAACGTTTTTCTTTCATGTTTTGATATTTTTACTCATGACATAATACACAAATTTGCTAGAATAAATTCATAACAAGTGTCCTCCACGATATAAACACTTGCTAAAATCTTTTTTTTTTTATCCTTGTAAATTCAATACAATTTGAAACTCTTTTACTTGGGTGTTTCGTTTTCCTTGGAATTAAAATCAGCATGTGTTTTATATAATTTATTATTTTATTTTGTAGGATGTTAATTTAAATCAACTAAAAGACTAAAGTGGTGTTTGATTACCTACTTTTCACCTTCTGTTTGTCTTTTCATTTTAAAAGGTAGAGGTTTAGGTGTTTGGTTGAACATCTTCTGTTTGTCTTTTATAACTGAAAAGTAGCTTTTTATAAAAATAGAGAATTCCCACCTTTTAGAAAAGCAGTCTTTCCAAAAAGCAAACAACACACAACAAATAGGAACAATAAACAGCAATTAGTCAAACTGACCTTAAAACTCTACTCTTTTGATTCAACTAAATTTCTTTATTTTATTTTCTTTTGTATTTAGGTTTATTTTCTTATTTTATTTTCCGGAGCGTAAGAGTTTGTTAAATACCATGTAGATATTGGCTGATTGTGAAATGTAGGGAAGCCCTTGGACCGTGATTGGTAGACCTACCATTACCTAAACTTTTTTCCCACCAAAAAAAATACGAACAGATAAAATCAAACCGCACGCATTCCAATAACAACTTGAATTTATATAAGGCAATTACAGAGATTACAGATTACAGACTCACCTTAATTAGAAAGGATGGCATATTCCCTCCCCCAGTATCCACATATATTCCAAAAGAAAAGGGCAAAAAGGACTTATCCTTCTATTCATGAAACCGGTGGAGGCGTCATCTATATTGCCAATATCTAATAAAAAATAAACACGTCATCTACTCAGTTCCCAGTTTCTAGTAAAATCTGGTATACTAATTAATGCTCAAGTAAATTTAGTTTAATCTAATCTTAATTTCTTCTTAAGAGTAATTTTCGTGAAGTTGAGAGTAAACATTACCCAGATGTGGCGAAACGTTTGCGTGAACGCAAGACTAGTTGTATTTCAATTTTATTTTATTTCAATTTCCTAATTTCTTGCCCTTTTATATCTATATTTTCGCTTTTTTCTTTTCCTTTTTCCATAATTATATTTGTTTCTACTTCACTTTTCAAGACCCAAACTTATTTAATTACCATTTAATACATTTATGAAATTTCATTTAAAATATTTTTATTAAACTTATAACTAAGTCCTTAAATTTTTATGGTTTTAAAAATTAAATTACAATCACTTATTATACGGAACATATTTATATGAAAATTTAATTTGTTAGTGTTGTGTCGACTTTAAGGACGTCTATCAATTAGTAAATAAGGATGTCAGGATTCGAAATTGATAAGTTTATATCTGTGTATGATGGTATTTATTATAAATTTAGAGTGCTAAATGGTAAAAAGTGATAAGTTTGGTGTGTAATTTTTTATTAATTTTTAATATTTTTTGAAATTGGAAAAACGTGTTTTACTGCTTTTTTAACTCTTAATTTTTAGGGTTTTACAGCTAATGAGAATTAGTTATTTGTTTTTAATAAATAGAAATTAGTTTATTTATTTTATTAGGTAATATAATTAGGGTTAAACAGAAAGCAGATGAGGGCAACAAAAACCACGATGGTGACACCTCAGCAATCACACAAATAGACCACGTTCCCACGTCAGCAACTACTTGATCAATTAATTTCCTATCATCGGACGGTTCGCCAGCCTTAGTCCATATTGTTTAGCCCAACACGTGTCCGGTGATTAAGGGCATACCATGATATTTCATCCCGTGAATGTAAACCATCAAATCTCTCAATATATCGCGATAAATACGATATTTTGGAATCAGAATAAAGAATATTTCAATTAACTAAGAGAGGGCATTCCCCCGAATATGCCAAAACGATAAACGGGAGGCAATAACAAACACGAGTCTTAACGTATTTCTCCTGATTATATCGTGATATTTTCATCAATTTATCTTTGCTTTCGTCTTCCTCTTGTTTGGGACACCTATATATTGAGAGCTCCAACAGCTCGTAATCTCCATTCATCAAAGATTCTCAGATATCTGAAAGCTAATAGGCTTTTTTTCTTATTCTTTTGTTCAACAATGGTGTTAAAGAAAACCCTAGCTGAGCGTCTCTTTAAAATTTCTAGATTATCAAATCAGTCCTTATCTAGTTGCCGTATTTCCAACCCCGCCGTTCAGACTAGGATCCCCCAAAATACAAGCAAAACCAACATTGCTCCCGATCCAGGAGATAATGGCATATTCCGGCGGTTGTTTCATAAGAGAGCACTATTCCAGACTCCTTTATCTCGGGAGAATGGATCGATTCCAATCGGAGAAAACATCATGGAGAAACTTAGGTCTCTCGATATTTCGAAGAATCGCATTAGATTAGACGGCTTGATTCCGCCGGCGATTAAAGAAATTGAAGTATCGCCGGCCGAGAGGGAGCCGCGGAGTGAGGGATTGACGGTGGCGGACGCGAGGAAACTGTTGAAGGTGGCGCAATTGGAAATAGTGAAATCGAGATTGAGGGAGTTGGAGAACAGTTGGATACCGTATTCCGATTTTGTTCGGATATGCGGAGAGAACTGTTCGGATCAGGAGCAAGGTATTCGAATGGCGAAAGCGCTTGACGAATCAGGAAACGTCATCGTTTTGGGAAACGTAGTGTTCCTCAAACCTGAACAGGTAAATTCATCTTCTCCATTTTGAATTGAAATCGAAAGTATAATGATTGGAATTGTTTGGCTTCTGCTTAATTAATTTGTTTTACAGATATTAAGATTATCATGCATATGGTCCATGGAAACTGATTTCAATTAACCAGATAATTACAATTTTGTGTTTCCTAAATTCCTTTGAAAATCTAAACTACCGAGAACTGATAAATTTTTTATGATTATTTTTGTGTGTGTTCTTTTTCGACAGGAGAATGAAACTTTGTTGTTTCGCAAGATCTAAGGACCATAAGCCCTTCAGTTTCTACGGTGACAAAGCTTGTTTTCATCTATGGGGTATAAGGCTTATGGATTTTAAACCCCCATCAAGCCTTATCACCCCCCCAACTATACCAAAACCCTAAACTTAAACAAGAAATTACTGATTAAATGAAAAAAAAAAAAGAGGAAAAGGAAAAAAAAATTAATGGAAACAAGAAAAAAGAAACTGAGAAGCAGAGTAGGTCTTGATTTGTTGGATGAGTTCGTGCTGAATGTCTGATTTCATATCTACCTTGAAATTGTTTATCTAATTGATAACCCATATCTGTTTTTAGATTGATTTTCGTGACAAAACACAAACTATTCAAATTATTTGTAGAGGTTTTCCTTTTTTTGTTTCCCTCTTTTGGTTTTCAATTTAATTTTCAGAAAATGACATAGTTTTCTTTCGTTTTCATTCCCTGTTGCATCTGCCAAGTTTTAACAAGTGTCCAGAAAAGCTTTTTTGTTGGAAGATTTTATCACATTTACATCAATTTCTCATATATATATAGTATTTTCAAAACTATTTTATATGGTGACTTGCAATTTTCTGGTTCAATATGAGCTCCAATTTTGCTAACAGATAATTTAAAAACAAAATAGTAAGAAGAAGTTGAAGAGATCTATCCTTTACCCAAACAATTTTTGCCTTGTGTTATTGTTATTACAGGTAGTGAAATCAATTGGAGGACTAATCCCAATTGCAGCAACATACCCAGAGGATCCAAGAATGAAGGAGTTAGAAGAATTAGAAAAACAAAAAGCAGTAATAGACAAAAAGGCTGATAGTCAAGTGAGGCGAGAACTATGGGGTGGACTGTGTTATCTAGTGGTCCAAACAGCAGGTTTCATGAGGCTAACATTCTGGGAATTATCATGGGATGTGATGGAACCAATTTGCTTCTATGTGACCTCAATTTATTGCATGATGGGTTACACGTTCTTCCTGAGAACAGCTAAAGAACCTTCCTTTGAAGGGTTTTATGAAAGTAGATTCCTCGCTAAGCAGAAGAAGCTATTCAAAGTTCACAATTTCGACGTTGAGAGGTATAATCAGCTCCGGAAAATTTGTTACCCTTCTGTTTCTTCTTCTTCTTCTTTGGAGCAAATTGCCCCCCTTCCATTTGATCCATTGCATACTTGCAAAAAGATTAATTAAATTTCTCTAATTTCTCAAATTGGTAATGGATTTTAAAAATACTCAAACATGATCATATAGATATAACATCTGGGTTCTTTTTTTGTAATGTGAGAATTTAGATGCGGCTTATTATGTAACCCAGTCCTCGTGAGACAGAGTGTATGTATTTTATTTTCCCCCTAATTTATCTGCTGCTTTCATTTCATACAAAAGTTATCATTCTAATTAAACTTCACTGAGATTTAATTTAGTCGGGGGAGGGAGCCAGGAAGAGCGACTCGGGATGTTTGCCTAGAACCATCTTATCATTCCCGGGTTGGGTCGGGTGGATTGAGTGCAATACGGATCCAAATTACAAATAACTGGGTAGTTATAAAGTTTAGTGTGAATGTGTGATCTAAATATATTTAATACTTAATTGGAAAACTGTAAAGTCTTTAACATTGAAAGAAATGTATATTCTTTAATATTACCCTCTCTCTCTGCTTTTATATGTTCTTTTAGGTTTATCAATTTATTTTTTATATGAAGTTTTCTATTATTAATTCAGTTTTTACAACAACAACAAAGCCTTAGTTCCGAAATGATTTGGGGTCGGCTAACATGAACATACGGGTAGAGATCCTCTAGAGTTTCCTTGCATTAATTCAGTTTTTACAAGGAAAAATAATTCTCAACTGTTGTTTTGTTTAGTATTAATGCAAACGAACGGTTAGAGATCCTCTAGAATTGAAATCCTCTAGAGTTGGTGGAGTTATATGCATCTCAACCATTAATTACAAAATAAATGGATAAGATTTGATTGATCAATAAATGACTAATTAAATATGAAAATTTATCAATCAAATCTCATCCATTAATATTGCAATTAATGTTTGAGATTACAATTCCACCAACTCTAGAGGTTTTTCAACTCGGATCCCTACCCAAACAATTAGGTTTAAACCACTGTTTTCTACTTACCTATTATCATTTGCCTCTTAATTTAATATTTGGTTATATTTGGGTATTGATTTACCCAATTGGTTAAATTTCATCTATTTTGATGGTGACTTAACGAGATTATTTTCTTATTGATATGTGATGATATTTTGATACTTATATTTAGATTTGTTCATAGGTTGGATCCAGCGGGTTTTTTTGCCAAAAATATTTAGTCTAGGTCTAGTTTAACTCTGTTAATTTAAATGGGTTTGGGTTCTAAAATCATATCTCAAGTCCAGCTCATATAAGCCCATCTAAATATATATATAGTTTTTATAAAATAAAAAATAAAATTTATACTTAAAAATAAATATTAATATTTAAATATGTAAATTTATTAATTAATATTAATAGATGGACCGGGTTGAGTCGGTTTATGCTATTTTTATAAATTTTTCAAGTCCATTCAAAATATAGACGGCTCTAATGGGTCTGGATGGGGTTAGTCTAAGGACAATTTTTTTATCCAAGCTCGTTCCAGGAGACATGGGTTGGCTATGTGAACAGGTCTATTTGAAAAATTTTAGTTTAGGGATCTATTTTTATTATTATTATTAATCTAATTAATTATTTTCATATAAAAAAATCTATGTGGCAAATAAATTTTAAGAAGGGCGACGTGTTAAAATATCATCGTATGTCGAAGGATAATGGTTTTGTCAAGTTTCTATCTAAATTAGATAAAAGTTTACTAATTGAAATAGTTCATGGATCAGATGTGATTAAATAATATGTCGATCAAATGATAAAATTTTAAATAAATCAGGGGTTAATTAGACTTTAAGCTAAACAATTACAAAAATAAAGCAGTTATGTGGGTTATAGTCCAATAAAAATACTAAAATCAGGAGTTTCCAATTAAATTGATTTGATTGGTTAAGGGTTTCAAGTCGTTTAAATTAAATCTTGAATTCGAATCTTAATGGATATAAAAAAATTATATTTATTAAATAATTAAATAAAAAAATTAGTTCTTCATATTTATTAAATTTCAGTGTAAGCATTAGAAAAGCAAATGTATATAGAAAAGTTTAATGGAAAAGGATTAATCCAAACAAACGGTATCCCATGAGCTTCAAATTGAGCAATCCAGTTAAAAAATCAAGCCAAATATGATCTCATTTTATGTAAATCAAAATATATTGCCATCTGAGATTATGAGGGTGTTTAAACGGACCCCATATATTTATCAAAATAACACAACATATTATATTAAATTTTCATTTAATAAGGGCATTCATGAAAATATGCTATTAAAATCTTTTATAACGAAAATTGTTTTACGAACAGAAAAACAATTTAGTAAAGTTAGTTGAATTATATTTTAAGAACTATTTAAATGAAATTTATTATATACAAGGACCAAGAGCTAAGTGAAATTAAGTTCTCTACAAAAAAAAAAAAAAAAAAAAAATGAATTTAAGAGAACATTACAAAATAAAAAATCAGCTTCTGAACTTTGCTTCTTCTTGTTGAATTACTTTTTCAAATTGAGCCAATAATTATTAATTTTGTTATGGATCAGACTTTTATTAAACTTTTCCGTTAGGATGGGTCACTAATGGGAACGAAGAATCCCTGTCCCATTTGCATCCCTATTTAGATTATATACATCATTAGGACGATTCGGCCTTTTGACATAGATAAATAAAAATAAGAGTTTCTTGATTAGTAAGAATAAGAATTAAAATGAAATGATAGAAATTAATTTTGTGTAGGTTCTTCCAAGCTCGACTTTCTCTTCTCCAATTTCGCGATTTTCAGTATCAAAATCGTCAAATCGTCAAATCGACCTTCTCCTCTAGCATGTTCTTTCAACCTCAATTTCTATATTAGAAAAACTACTGGAAATCGATTTTTATAATTTTTTTTTACTCTCTTCCTTAATTAAGAAACTTTTTTTTTAATTCACGCATGTAAAAGTAAAAATGTCCATATCAACAAGCTAGAGGATTTGTCATTCAACTTGAAGCAGATACTTAATTATATTTTTTTCCCCTAAAATTAATAAAAATGAGCGGTCCATATTTGACGTCCGAAAAGTTTGAATTCCAAAAAAAAGGCCTTTGATACGGGGAAACACGTAAATCTCCAGCTAGTTTGTGAATTGACTAATAAAAGTTAAAAGAAGACAAATACATACGCTTCTTTGAATTTTTTTTGTTTTATATTATTTGTTCCAATGAATACGTACACTTCCACCTTCTTTGCATGGATCAGAATAAAAGTTGGAAAAACTACAAACAAAACTAAATACATAAATTTGTAAGTAAAGCTCTCAAAAAAAAAAAAAAACTTACAATATTTTTTTAGAGAATTATTTTTTCATATACATATGATATTCGATTTATATATATTAATTGATTTTTACTAAATATATTTCTATTTAAATTACCACTTTATTTTGGAAATAAATAAATATTAATATAAAAATAACAATTATTTTAATTAAAATTAATTACATTTTTTTTAGAAAAAATTAATTACATTTTTTTTAGAAAAAATTAATTACATTTTTTAATTCTCGTATTTTAACCTTAAAAGACAAATATTATGGAAGAGAATGAGAGTTTCAAATCATAAATATAGTAAAAGAATAGTAAAGTAGAGTTTCAAATCATCTTAAGGTTTTGTTTGTTTCAGTTGTTCCTGTTTGCTGCTGTTGTTAGTTGTTTGTTGTTGCTAATAGATAGACAGTAGATATTAATTGTTTTTTCTACAAAAAAAAAGAGGATATTTCAGAATTTTACCAAATACTTTTTTTTATCTCATGTTTAGTATTGAAAGGCAAAAAACAATTCCAAAAAATGGAAACAAACGAGCACTAAGTTTAGTTTAAAAATGAATGATAAAATTTATTTGGTCATTCAGATTCCATGCGAAGAATACTACTGTTGTTTTACATAGTTGGAGCATTTTCCAATAGACTATTATTACACTCTTTAAAATAATATAAACAACTCTTAATGACTTGAGGAGTCATTAATACATATCATATTTACCAATAGTGAGAGTAGAGAAACTCATCAATAATAAATTATTAATAAAAAAATAAAATAAAAAGGCACGGGAGCTCCTCAATAATAAAGAGAATGAAGACGCTTTTAGGATCCGTTTAGTATATTGTAATGCAATGTAATGTAATCAAATGTGTAATATATTCCATTACCATATTTGGTTGGAAAATTTTAATAAAATTGATAAAATGAAACATAAGAGTCAATCTAATAAGGATTCATACATATTTTGTTTGTAATGTCCATTATACAAATTTGTAAAGAAAAAATGAGTAATGTATTTGTGATTACATAATGACAAAAATGACATAACTAACCAAATATGGTAATGAGCCTTTATTGTAATGGGCATTCCATTACAACGCTCATTACAGCGTACCAAATCGAGTCTAACTCTATTGATACCCAATCCATTTATAAATTTTAAACCCAAAATCGATCCCTCTTCTCTTCAAGATGGAATTCAAACCGAAATCATTTTTCTCATCTCAATTTCGATCACGCAGCTTGACACATTCCAAAATCGATTTTGTTCCTCTCTAAAATCAATTTTCTGTTTCCATGAGTTCAACCACTCATTCTTCAAATTTAGGGGTGAATAAAATCAAATCGAAAATTAAATTTTTTTTGAACTAAAGTGTAATTCGGTTCAATCAGTATTTCTCAATCAATTCGGTTTTCGGTTGGGTTTAAAACCAATAAAAATCGAATCGATGTAATATTTCACAACCTCAATCTTCGATTTTCTCTCACCGTTTTCGTTGCTTACATCATCTATCTATAATATATATAATAGCAAAAGCAGAGAGAATTTACAAAAAGTGTTTTAGAGACTTTTTTTGGCTTAGAGCTTGTTTGGATGAGGGTTATTTAAAGTATGGTAAGGTAAGGTAAAGTAAGTGAGGTTTATGAATAACTTGTTGTGTTTGGATAAAAGGTATGGTAAAGGATAATTTAATAATGTAATTATGTTTGTTTTTTTTTTTGTTACAAAGGAATTGACAAACAAAACACAGCAGACAGGAAAGAAAAGAAAGTTACATTAGGTAGCGATTAAACGGGGGAGGCTGGCTCCCATAGCGTCATCTTGCAGCAGCTTCGACAGCTCGGGGGGGAGCACGATGGAGAGTGGTGCAACCAATAGGAGCCTCAAAAGCCTTCGACGTAAGAAAGTCGGCACATTTATTCTTCTCCCTGTAGATATGGTTAATAGAAATGTGATCAAACTTTGTCATGAGAATTTGTATAGTCCGAATCAGGGAGCGAGAAGGATGGTGTAACGGACACGAACTCTTGAGGAAGTTCACCACTTCGGCATAATCAGACTCGACTTCCACATTCCTCGCCCCTAGATCAACAGCTATGCAAAGCCCTGAGATTAAGCCCCATAACTCCGCTTCGAAGGAGCTTTCCTTCCCGATATTGTGCAGGAACCCGCCTATCCATTGGTCGTTGAGGTCTCTGAGAATACCCCCAGCTGCAATCAAATTAGAATGTTCTCGGTGGGAACCATCAGTGTTAAGCTTCCAGACATTCTCAGGAGGCTTGGCCCAGCTGAGCCACTTTTCTTCTCGATGCACAGCAATATGATTAGGCGAAAGATTAGACCAGCAACGTTTGTTTTCACCCACTCGCCGTCTGATGAAATCACCTTTGTTGTAAGGGATCACAAAATCAGGTTGGAAGAGAGACTTGTTACGCCATTCCCATAAAATAGAGGTCGTAATAACAAACCAATCCTGCCAATTATCCAAGCCAAAGGAATCATCAGGTTTAGAGAGCATCTGCACAAACCAATTCTCATCCGTCAGCGCAAAAAACTCCGACCAGCACCTGATTGAGATCACCTCCTTCCAAGAGTCTTTGTTGTCTTGGCAGTCTCTAAGGGCATGGCTGATATTTTCACTGCTCTCCCGGCATCTAAGACACCTATCATCATCTGTAATGTGCCGCCTTCTACGTTCAGCTCCGGTAAGGATACGGTTATGCAAACAAAGAAGGGCAAAAAACCTTGTACGATTGGGAACCTTCATCCGCCAAAGGCGGGTGAAGATGGGCCTTACGAGACTCCCCCTCTCATTCTCAGTTAACAAAGTATATGCAGCTTCGCAATAAAAGATACCATTCTTGGCCGTTCTCCAACGAGGCATATCTCCTATATCAGTGTCACGAGTAGAAATAATGGCATGGAGTCTAAAGAGTATATCCTCCTCGAAGTAGTGCTCAAGAATGTCCCACCTCCAACCATTCAACTCATCGAAGAGGTCAGCTACCTTGAGGTGTGAATGCGCATCCGCAATAGGATGAACGGTTTCCTCCCACAAGACAAGATCATCCAGCCACCGATCGTCCCAGAAAGACGTTAATTTACCATTGCCGATACTCCATGAAAGCCCAGAGAGCACATCGTCAAAAATGTCGTGGATGCTACGCCAAAGATGTGAGTGGTTTCTAGCAATTTTAGATGGACCACCAAAGATGATATCTTTTTTGTATTTCGAAGCTAACAACGAGACCCAATAAGACTCGGGCTCCTTCCAGAATCTCCAGAGGATTTTCATCAAGAAAATTTGATTAGAATCATATGCTTTGCGAATACTCATACCTCCATATTTCTTTGGTAAGAAAACTGCATCCCAATGCATAAGATGGACTTTGTTATCAGCGTCACCGCTGCCCTAGAGGAAATGTCTATTCAGCTTATCAATCTTATCAAGGTTTCCACTTAGTAAGAGGTTTGTTTGCATGACGTGGTTGGGAACAGTAGAGGTCACAGACTGAATGAGAGTGGCTCGGCTCGCAATAGAGAGATTATTGGCCTTCCAGGAACTAAGTTTAGATTGGATCTGATTCACTGTATCGGCAAAGGTGGCAAGGTTGACTCTATCATGAAGGAGAGGAACACCCAGATATTTGCCCAAGCATTTAGTGAGAGGAACTTGACACGCAAGGCTCAGCCGACGGGCTAGGCTATCACTCACATTCTGAGAGACACAAAGTTTAGACTTCTGCAGATTAATTTTTTGCCCAGAGAAACTGCAGAACTTATTCATAACTGACATAAAATTATGAATTTGTTGAATATCAGCTTCCAAAAAGACAAACAAGTCATCCGCAAAAAAGAGGTGGCTAATACCAGGCCCCCTAAGGCAAGGTGAATAGGTTTGATACTCCCTTCAGCAATGGCCTCTCTAATTAGATGGTCCAATCTTTCCATACAAAGGACAAAAAGATATGGAGAAATAGGGTCGCCTTGACGGATGCCCCTTGTGGGGGTAAAGGAATCAGAAGCCTCACCATTAATAAGGACTTGCATAGAGCTCGAAGAGAGGCAGCTATCAATAACCTTCCCCCATTTATTTGGCACCCCTGCTTTAGCTAAAGTATCAGTGATGAACGTCCAATCAAGCCTATCATAAGCCTTTTCCATATCTATCTTCAAAGCAACAAGCCCTTTCCCCCTCTTCTTGATGCGCATAGAGTGGATAAGTTCCTGGGCCACAACAATATTGTTAATGATCTGGAGGCTGGGAACAAAGCTCACCTGAGGTGGAGAGACAATGTCCGGTAATAGGTTCTGGAGCCGATTAGCAATAATTTTGGTTATCACCTTGTACACCACGTTACATAAGCTAATGGGCCGAAATTGCATAAGAGAATTAGGGTTCGGGAGTTTGGGAATGAGGACAAGCAGAGTTTGATTGACTGCAGCTACCGACTCTAGACCTTCAAACACCCTCAAAGCAAAGTTACATATGCTTGAATGTACTGAACCCCAATGCTTTTAAAAGAAAAAGGCAGGTAAGCCATCAATACCGGGAGCTTTACTTGGGGCCATATCAAACAAAGCCGATTTGATGTCAACCACGGTCACTGACTTGAAAATATTTGCTAACTTCTCATCTGTGACATGAGGAAAGGACATCGTCGATTCCAACAGGCCACAATGCACATCAGGATCACACTCATAGAGGTTAGCGTAATACTCCATGGCATGCTGCCAAATTGAATTAAGGTCGTAAATCCAATTTCCATCAGCGCCTTGAATAGCCTCAATTTTACTCTTTTTTCTCCTAATAATAGTAGATAGATGGTAATATCTAGTGTTACGGTCTCCTTGGGACAACCAATGATTTCTGGACTTTTGGAACCAAAGCAATTCTTCTTGCCGAAGGACAGCCGTGAGCTCATTTAACAAAGATCTCTCTAATTGCACCAACTGAAGATCTCGCTGGGTAATTAAGAGTTTTTGGAGGCCCGCCAAATGAAGCATAATGCGTTGTTTTCTAGCAAAGATATTTCCAAAAACCTTTTTATTCCAAGTAAGGGCGCTGGTCTTGAAATCCGAAGCTGCTGTAGCAGGGTGAACATTCCCCTTCCACGACCTTACCACGATGTTTTTAAAGTCCTCGTGTTCCTCCCAAGCCATAAGATACTGAAATGGTCTCCTTTCTCTACATCCCCCTAAGCCCTTAACCTTCAACAAGACAGGAGCATGATCTGAGTGTCGAAAAGGAAGATTAAGAACTGTAGCTTCTGGGAAGGCTAGCCTGCACTCGGAATTCCCATACACCTTATCGAGACGAACATATAGGAGTTGTCTCCTCCAGGTAAACCTAGTCCCGAAAAACCAAAATCAATTAGGCCACAAGCATCCATCTGCGCTTTGTGATTGATAGCTCGAGACACGTACAAAGAGCTACCTCCCCTCTGATCCTCCAAATCACTGATGTCATTAAATTCTCCCAAAAGAAGCCAAGGCTCGGTGATCGATTGACTGATATGAGTCAAATTGCTCCATAATAAGTTTCTGTCAGTTAGGCAAGGAGAAGCATAAACAACTAAAAGGATACATATTAGCTGCCCACTCTGCCTAACCTCGCAATGGATGAATTGGTGATGGATCTCAAGGATCTGGATATCAAGAGTAGTTGCTTTCCAGAAGAGCCATATACCCCCAGCTCGCCCTTGAGCCTCTGATCGGACACAATTCCAACCCCTGAACTTTTTAACAACTTTATCTGCTATATTACCACTGGATTTGGTTTCCATAACAGCAAAAAGAGAAGGCTTGTAGAGCCTTAGCATATCCTTTAGGTGGAGGCGAGTATTCCTGTTCGCCGCACCACGCACATTCCAAAAAAGAAAATCCATAAAATAGAAAGAAAAAGAGGTAACAGGGAACCTGGTTAGGAAGATTGTTTTGCCTTGGGGCCAGACTTGACTGAGATGTCATGGTTGAGATGATTTTGCATTTTTTTTGTCAAAGAGTTTCTGTCGATCTTTCACCAAATCCCCTTTTGGACTGAAACTAGTAGCTTTGTTCAACTCATCACTACTTGTCTGTATGGTCTGCTGTTTCAGAGGAGGATCCAGTTTAACCGCATTAGCTTGAGGCTCATTGTTGCCTGCTTTTGGCTCCCCTTAGGTCGCCATTTCCTTGGTAGCATTGGCATGAGAAGCAGTGGTAGCCTTGGAGATCTCTCCTGGTTCACCATTTCCACTACTATCGGTGGCCATCGCATCAATATCCTTGGTCTCCATTTCGATCTCCTCGTCAGCTTCATCGAGAATTTCAAAACGGGAGCCACTACTTTCCTTCACATTCTGCTCTTTATTAACTCCCCCATTCTCTTTAGGGTTCATGATTCCACCCCCCTTTGGCAACAAGGTTTGGGCTATGTTCATCGTTCTTTGAATAGCAGCTTGGTCCGCGGCTTTATTGTCTGGCTTAGATGTTGCCTTAGGGCGACGACGGGCGGGTTTCTTTGCAGTCATCCAGGGGCCGTAATCATTCTCCACCACATCCCTTAAAATGTTGTCAATCTCGGAGTTAGACTCAGTGTGCTTCGTCATGGACTCTTGTTGATTTGCTTTAGCACTTAGACACTTATCAGAGAGGTGGCCATACAATCCGCACTCAAAGCAAATGGTATGAAGGCCTTCGTACTTAATACGTTGGACCTTGTTTCTGAGCTTGTACTTCGAGAGAAGCGGCCTATTCAAATCCACTTCAATACATGCCCGAGCAAACTTGCCCCTTTCCGATGTTACTGACTTGCTATCAATAAACTTGACTTCCCCCACCATTTCTGCAAGTTTTGTAAGGAACAGGTAATTATAGTAGTCAATTGGTAAGTCGGGAAAGCGAACCCAAGTAAGAATGCGGTTCACGTTGGCATCGTAGGGATCAAAGTCCGGTTTCCATGGCTGGACCGACATGACATGGTCTGCAACTAGATAAGGACCTCCCCGGATTGCATTCCAATAATCATTCTCATTAGAGAACTTTGCCACATAAAAATCATTTTCGAGATCAATTAAAGTAACTGTACCTTCTTTGACCCAAAAAGACATAATTTTTTTATTAAGAAATCTGAAACCCACCTTCTTCCCCAGGACCTTGATTATCAAAGCTTCACACCATGCTGCCATAGTCTTCTTTTCTACTGCTGATAATTGAACGGAAGGGTAGCGGGGGTCTTCATCATCTTCTGCCTCACCATCAGACTCTGGTTCATATGGAAAGGATTTGGGAAAACTGCTCTGTTCCTGGATAGGTTCCATCTCAGCATCTTTATTCTCTCTTTGCCCTAGAAGAGAGCCTTTGTAACTTCTGAAACTATGTTTTCTCTTCTCCGGAGAAAGCATTTTTTCCGGCGGGTTGGACATCTCAGGATCTCCATTCACGCCTTTAGTTTTTTTCTTGCTTTGCTGTTGAGTAGAAGGGCTGTCCGGCGGCACCAGGGGCGGTGTAGTACCGGTAAGGGTGCCTATCAGGACCGGCGCACGGCACCGGCAAGGGCGGCGCTGGCCGGAGACCGCTGGAGAAGACGAAGGCAATGACGCTGTTGGAGAAAACTCGCAAGCGGTGCTACTGTTTGAAAAGAGGTGCAAGTGGAGTTACTGTAGCAGACATAGAAAAAAGTTTTCTTTTCTTAACCGTTGTTTTTATGTAATTATGTTTGTTTTGAAGGTAAAGTAAGGTAAGGTTCTTTATAAAATTACTTTTATATCATAACTTCTATTTCTCTCTAAACTAAATAAACTTTAACCAAAATTAATTAGATTATTATATACTAATTTTGCTATATTTAGAAAGTTAAATCCGACTTGGTAACAATCAAAATAAAATTCTAAACATTGGTTAGGAGTTTTTCTTTTAAAAAGATTTGAATACATTTCAAAAAAAAAAGATTTGAATAAAGTAAGTAATTATATGAAAATAATAATCTGCCTTATATAGTTATCATAAAAAATAATCAGCCCAATATACATTATGTATATTGGATTTCAAATCTTAGAAGGCTTGCAACAAAAAGAAAATGGTCGAGCCATTACTTAGGGTATAATTGGAATTTTTTTTATTTCACCTTCCTTACCCTCCAAATCGGGGTGATGCAAAAATAAGGGAAATTTTACCCTCACATACCCTCACTTACTTTACTTCTCAATTACACTTCAAAACAAACAAGTCAAGTCTCATACACTTACCATACCTTACCTTAAATAACCTCAAACTAAACAAGCTCTTAGTTGGCATCGTATGAGCAAAAAGAATAAATAAGGTAATGATATTTAATTATCTCACAGTATTTATTGTCAATTATTAGCCAATTAATTAAAGTAATAAAAGAAAGTAAGAGTTACAGGAAGATGAAAAACACACAAAACACAGAAAATCCAAAAGTCACAAATAAACTTATATATAAAGCATAATATATACACTACAAATTCCTGCAAGAATCAAATGCCATATTTGGTAATTAATGTCTCAGCAGCAATACAATCTCTTAACACATTGATAAACAAACAATTAAAAGTCCCTACTTTGAATTGACAGATTTGTCAATTAGCAAAACGAAGATGGCAAATCTCCAAATTTAAGATCATACAACCAAAATAAGCAAAATTTGAGGAGGATCAAAGAGAGCCTGAACATAATCATTCATTTTATAGCTTCCAAAACCAGATCTTGTTGAACTCATCAATCAAAATTGAAAATTAAACACGGAATAACATACTAATGGCCTAGCCTGTGAGCTCAACAGAACACCTGTCAATAGATGAATTAATTGCATCATACTTCTTCTCTTTTTCTTCATGTTTTTCAGTAGAACCCGCAATCATCCCCTCGATTGAACGAAGTTGTTTCTCTTTAGCTTCAAGTTCTTCAGTTTTCTTCATGATCATGGCCTTGACTGAATCAAGACGTGTCTGTTTCCGTGCGAGTTCATCATAACACTTGTCAATAGATGAATTGATTACACGATACTTCTCTTTATCTTCAAGTTTTGCAGTATAATCTCCAATCATATCTTTGATTGAACAACGATGCTTCTCTTTCAAACATAAATCATTTGAAGTCTCACTAATCAATTTCTGGACCGTATTCAGTTCCTTCTCTTTGAACCCCAATTTGGTATCTTCTGAATTGAGCTTTTTACTCCGATCTTCAATAAACTTCATAAGTGAACCCAATTGCTTCTTTTTTGCATTAAGTTCCTGAATACACTCCTGATGCTCCTTTTGCGCCAATCGCTAAGATGAATATCAAATTAAAGATCGAAATTGCAAAGCCCACTGAAAGATAATGACAAGAACAGAGAATCATCAGAAATCAAACCATTACAGCAACTTAGTTCAAAGATGCACACAACCCCAAATTTCAGAAGATTAACAAGTGTTATTTAACAAGTGTTAATATAACTAAAGCCAAAGATAGAGTTATTTAACAAATAAATTCCTGGCTCACCTTATCAAATCAAGGTCTACCGTAGAATTTGAGAAACCTAAAGTAGCGAATCATTTGATGAAATCTACTCTTCTTCCTGCTCTTCATTTACTGAATTTGAGAAACTTGCGCAATTGATCAGAATTATTCAGTAAAAATTTCACTTCGATATTGTAACATTTACACAATTGATCTGTTTAAAAATCCACCGCACCTGTCATCCAAAACTTGAGGAGAATCCATCGTACCTGCAATGCAAAGCCGAGGTAGATACCCAAACATAAGATCATTAGGAAAATCTGATCTTCTAACGACATTTGATTTTTCACCGGAGCTCAAAAGAATTTGTGTGGCCTCCGTTGGATGAGTCTGGATGGAGTCAGTGAGAGGAATAAGAGCTCCCGATCTCTCTCTCTCCCTTGGTCCTTATTACCCAGCATCACGATCGCAGATTGCTCATCGGCCACATCTCACTGTGGTTCTGAAATGAGAGTAGCGTGTTTTTAAATATAATCGCTCAACAAAAATACATTTGTAAGAACAGAGGTTTAGGAATGGAGAATTGCACGATGGAGAAGAAGAAGAAGAAAGGCGAGATGAGTTGAGGAAGAAGAAAGTATATCGGTGATTCAAAGTAAATCTAAAATCAGAGTAAACCTAAAATCAGATGATATGTTGGAATGGGCCTAAGGACTCTTTCTTATATGGGTTGTCCAAATGGATTTCTTTTCATAAAGCCCATGGGGAGGCTTTGAAAAAAGCCACTATTAAAAGGCTGCTAAAGCCCTCTTTTTTTTGTAGTGATAACAGTTCACCATTATATTCATTGGCCAGTGAAAAACAAAGACCATATTAACCTTTAACTTTGATTATGTATTAGTTTTATTCTTTATCTTATAATTTTGTTCTTACTTCATATAATAGTCTTATAATTTTGTTCTTAATCATTATGTTTTCGAATGTAATTATTCGATTTTTTTTATATGTAGTAGTTATTTTGTTCTCAACTGTGTTGTTCCACACATCTTATTGTCTTATCTATGTTTTATTTTTTATTTGCTTTTTTTTTCAAAATGACTAAATAAAGATTTTATATATTGTCATTCTTTTTTAGTATAAGTTGCTAGGTGTAATCGGTTCGATTGTTAACTCTAACTAAAATTTAGATTTTTGGCTTTATATGAACTCAATTGTTAGGTTTAATTGGAGTTATATTAATTTTTAAAATTCAGAACCTAGTGAAGTCCACTGATTTTTTTTTTAATTTGGATTTATCTAACTCGTATGGATTGAATTTTTTATTTTTATGCATTTTTTGTACGAATAGATATAAAGTTTCACACAATAGTTGTTTATTGAAATTGGAGACATATTGCAGAAAATAATTAAAGGGATATTGAAACATTATACTTAAATTGAAATTTATTTCAATTATAAATCATGTTTTGTAATGGTTACCATTATAAGTTTCTTTCTCATTTTTAGTGATGAATTGTATATCTATATCTGTATTATTATCTATACTTACTATATATAATAGCGGAAGCAGAGAGAAATGAGAAGAAGTGTTTCAGAAGCTTTTTTGATGAGTTATCAACGTAGTAAAAAATCAAGATTAAAAAGATTTAATTAATTAAAAATAACATATTTATATTTATAATATATTAAATAATTACTAGCATATTAATTAAAATAATAAAAGAAAGCAAGAGTTACGGGAAAATAAAAAAACACAAAGCAAAGAAAATCCAAAAGTAACGAATAAACTTCTATATAAAACATGATAGATAGTATTCCACCATTATATTCACTAGTATTATTCTCGCTCGTTGCGCGAGTCTATTAAGTTATTGTACAAAAATTTAATATTTTGGAGCGAATTTGTGTCGCTGACACGACTTGATTTCACGATTTTATATGATGGTTCATGTTAGCGGACCCCGAATCATTTCGGGACTAAGGCTTTGTTGTTGTTGTACAAAAATTTAATATTTTAATATTTTTTAATTATATATCATTTGCATATAATGATAATAATTTTTTAACGCGGTCCGATCTGGCAAAGCTGGCTCAATGTATGCTCTAGCTCCAAGATGTCAGTACAGATCCGCTTTTTTGCCCTATGCCTACACTACTTATTCTTATAGATTTGCACTCCTTTCCCTACTCAACTATCAGTACATCAAGCATTCCTAGTAATGTCATAACAAAACCGAAAAGTCATTATCAAAGAGGTTTCTGCCCCCTTACTATCAGTCCTTCGATTGAAGCTTTCATACTAATCAATATCCGAGTAAGCAAGCTTTATTTCAGTTCAAGCGTATCATAGATCAAACTCTTTCAAGCCTTTTATTTTAGAAAGAAAGCCATTTTAAAATAATTTAAATTTATTAAAAAAAAATATTTGAAAAAATAACTTTGTATAATTTTTTGTTTGAATAGTTAACGACAAATTTAATTTAGGAAAAAAGTATCATTAGACCATGATCTTTAATTATTTTTTTGGTTCATTAAGCCTTTGATTTTTTATTTGAATATATTAAGCCCTTGATCATTTATTTTTGGTATCATTAAACCCTTGCTTACCAATATTATTTATGTGTAGTAATCGTATTGAAAAAATAATACAAAGTTATTTGCATTGAAAATTATACAAAGTTATTTGCATTAAAAAAAAGTCTACAAAGTTATTTGCAAAGTTATATTGAAAAAATTACTACAAAATTATTTGCATTTAAAAACTTCAATTACAAAAATTAAGGGATGAAAACGAAAATTAGAAAAGAATTATCTTTGTCTAATTTTTTATTTCTGAAATAAGAGAGAATGTCAAGATATAGACATATAATGAGGAGATTGGAAATATTTTTTATCTATTAATTAAAAAATTATTTTTTCTTAATAAAGCATTAAATCTATAAATTAATTTATTTAAATAGAATTAAAATTATAATCAATTAGTAAAAAAACGTTTATATTAATATATAAAATTAATTCTATTAATTAGAGTTATTATGCTCACATTTTTTAGAAATTGGAGGTATTCAAATAATAATATTTTTAATTAATATTTTTCAACAATTTGTCATATCATCATGTTTCATTTTTATTTACTCATCTGTTCAAAACTCTTGAAATATTAACAATTTTGTACAAACCACAATATAATGGTTAATAACTATATAGACATGTGTTACAAAAACAGTTGTCTCAATATCCCAAAATTAATGTACATTTTCAGATTTTGAGTTCATATCTAGCATAATTCAAATTCTTCAAGAATAATTGGACGCTTATAATTTCTCTGTCCAGAGGATTGGACAAAAAAATTAAATTCTTGTTGATGATGATGATAATAATAATAATATAGAATTCATTATTAAAAAATGAGAAAAAAACTTAGAATGGTAATAATAATAACATAATTTATAATTGAAATAAATTTTATTGTAAGTATAATGTTTTAATATATTTTTAATTATTTTCTCCAATATGTCTCCAACTTCAATGAACCGCTGTTATGTGAAACTTTATATCTATTCCTATCAAAATGCATAAAAATAAAAAATACAGTCCATATATTAGTTAGATAACCCCAAATTAAAAAAATTAGTGACTTCACCAGGTTTTTAATTTGAAAAATTAATCTAACTTCAATTAAACCTAATAGTTGAGCTCATATAAAGTCGAAAATTTAAATTTTAGTTAGAATTGACAATCGAAACCATTACGCCTAGTAACATATACTAAAAAACAATGCAAATGTACAAAATCTTTATTTTAGTCATTTTGAAAAGAAAAAAATAGATAAATAAATAAGGAAACATAAATAAGATAGCGAGGGGTATGGAATATGGGTAACGGCAGAAATGAAATTTCATCTCTAAAAATATGGAACGTTAACGACTATTATGAAATTTCTATGTTGTCCTAGATTTTTGTGGATCGGTCTTTTTTCATGATCGTGTAGGACGTTGCGTTTATCGTTTTTCCTAATTCTTTGGCTTCATATTATTCTTTATTCTTTTTGTATTATGACATTTATTTACTCTTTTAAAAAATTTGGTTCGGGGCTTTTTTGGGTCTGTGGTGGCGGTGCCAGCATAGCTGGGATGATCACCGCTTACCATTCATCGCTAACCAATCTTTAATAAAAAAAAAACAACTATTATTTTATAAAAATAAAGCAACAACGCAACTGAGAACAAAATAACTATTATATATGGAAAAAAAATCAAATAATTACCTTCAGAAACATAATAATTTCCTATAATTTTTGACACCTTTGAGATTCCCGATTTTAGTTGTCCACGCATCTTTTGTTTCTATTAAGATATGAAAGTCTAAATTCTGAAAATTCTTGAAGAAAATGCTATTAATACAGTTTATCAATCGAAATCGCTCCTAAATAAATCTGAATCTCTTAATGAAGTAAGAACAAAATTATAAAACTATATTATTTGAAGTAAGAATATAATGATAAGATTAAGAACAAAACTAATACATAATCAAAATTAAAGGTTGATGAGAACTTTGATTTTCGGTGGCCAATGTATATAATGATGAAATACTACCTATCATGTTTTATATATAGGTTCATTTGTGACTTTTGAATTTCCTTTACTTTGTGTTTTTTCATCTTCCTGTAACTTTTACTTTCTTTTATTAGTTTAATTGATGGGCTATTAATTGACAATAAATAATGTGTTAATATCGTACTAATTATATAGAGATAATTAAAACTCATTAACTCATTTATTCTCCTTGCTCCTACGATGCCAACTAAGCCAAACATTGCGACTTTTGAATTTTCTTTGCTTTGTGTTTTTTCATCTTCCTCTAACTTTTACTTTCTTTTATTAGTTTAATTGATGAGCTATTAATTGACAATAAATAATGTGTTAATATATTACTAATTATATAGAGATAATTAAAACTCATTAACTCATTTATTCTCTTTGCTCATATGATGCCAACTAAGCCAAAAAGCCTCTAAAATACTTTTTGCAAATTCTCTATGCTTCCGCTATTATATATAGTATAGATAGATTGTCCATGATAGATAATATTATATTTTTGAAGGTAATTATTCGATTTTTTTCATATGTTGTAGTTATTTTGTTCTCAATTATTTTGTTGTTTTATTTTTATTAAACAATAGTTGTTATAGTTTCATCTTTCAGATTCATTTCTGTTGTTACCCAAGTTCTATACCTCTCGCTATCTTATCCATGTTTTCTTTTTTATTTGTCTTTTTTTTCAAACTGATATCTCCAATTGAAGAAATCCGATAGAAATAGAAGATGCATGGACAACTAAAATTGGGAAACACAAAAGTGTCAAAAATTACAATAAATTCTTACGGTTCTCAAAGTAATTATTCGATTTTTTTCATATGTTGTAGTTATTTTTGTTCTCAATTGTGTTGTTGTTTTATTTTTTATTAAACAATAGTTGTCATAGTTTCATCTTTCAGAGATAAAATTCCATTTCTGTCATATCCAACCATACCCCTCGCTACCTTATCCATGTTTTCTTTTTTATTTGTCTTTTTTTTTTCAAAATGGCTAAAATAAAGATTTTGCATATTTGCATTCTTTTTTAGTATATGTTGCTAGGTGTTATCGTTTCGATTGTTAACTCTAACTAAAATTTAGATAAACGAAACATGATCATAGGACAAGTTATTAAAAAATATTCCTTCCGTTTCATATCACATGTCTTTTAAGAAAATTGTATAGAAATTAAGGATGTTAGAAAAAAGACATTGTTGCCCCTTATTTATTGATTCCAATATTTATTTATTCTATAATAAGTTTATTATTCTAATTAATTTCCGTAAACTTGCGTTTTATAGCAGCGAAAAAGATGACTTAACGTGTACTTATCATATAAAATGACATATAATATGAAATAAAAAAGAATCTCTAGAAAGACATGTAATATGAAACGGAGGTAGTATTAATTAAAAAAATATTATTATTTGAATCTCTTCAAATTCTCAAATGTTGAGCATAATGATTCTAATTAATATAATTAATTTCACATATTAATTATAAAACGTTTTTTTTACTGAGTGGTTACAATTGCGATTTAATTCTATTTAACTAAAATTAATTTATGAAGGGTTAAGGTGCAAAAATACCCCTAACGTTTTGGGTCTGGAGCAATTTTACCCCTAACGTCTAAAATGGTGCAATTTTACCCTTAACGTTTGTAGCCAAGAGCAATTTTACCCCTAACGTTGATAAATTGGATCAATTTCAGAAATAATTCATCAAACTGTCTTCTCGGTCATGAATCTTATCATCTACACTTCATATATGCGTCATTTTATCAGTAACAAATCATAAACATATGCTGGGATGTGAAAAAAATAAAAAAATATATTGTCTTTTGTATGAATTAGATAAAAAAAAATTCAAAAAATTCACCGAATTTGTAAATATTAATCTCCAATTCTATTATTAAATTACAAAAAAACATGAAATTCTTTTTTTAGGATGAATTGATATGAAATTGGTGCAAAATAATGAATAAAAATATATGTGTTTTATAATAATATCTGAAATTGACCCAAATTACCAACGTTAGGGGTAAAATTGCTCTTGGCTACAAACGTTAGGGGCAAAATTGCACCATTTTAGACGTTAGGGGTAAAATTGCTCCTGACCCAAAACGTTAGGGGTATTTTTGCACCTTAACCCATTTATGAACTTAATACTTCATTAAGAAAAAATAAAATGTTTATTTAATTGGCAAAAAATATTTTCACTCTCCTCTTTATATGCTTATATCTTGACATTCTCTCTTATTTTCGAAAAAAAAACGAGAGGAAAATGGTTCTCTCCTAATTATCTTTTTAGTCCCTTCATTTTTTTTTAAAAATTTACGCACAATGCGCTTACATTAAAGAAGAAAGAAAAATCCCCACCAGACCCGGATGTGATTCGAACTCATGACCTCCCAAGGCATAAGTAAGCTCTCAACCACTAGGCTAAGAGCTTCACCACTTAGTCCCTTCATTTTTATTTTCTATTCTTTTGTTTGTTTTTCTTGCTTACGAAATTCAAGAATATATCATTATTAGAAAATATTAATGAAGTCAAATAAATGATATATGCGAGCGTGACTGATATTCTATATAGTGAAAGAATGAAGAACAAATTCATTGAATATTTTGATGAGATATTACGAGATGAAAATAGGAGAAATCATCACCTTAAACTGATTCAATTGGATATATTGGGTTATTGTAGTAGATGAATAATTGAATTCGAACACTTGATGATCATGAAATTCCATTAAGCAAAATGATTATCATCAAGATAAATTTGTGACTAATTCTTACGAATTTTATTTTTTTATATGTAACATATTGAATTTATAAAGTTTCTTCATATGCAACATTAGAAAAGTATTGATTATAAGGGTTTATAGAATAATATATTGATGTTGCTTCCATTTTAACATAGATTGTAATTCTTTTGTATCGTAGATATAATATTTAATTTTAATTGTAGTTTAATTCAATTTTTATTTAACATATATTGTAATTCTTTTGTATCGTAAATTTAATATTTAATTTTAATTGTAGTTTCATTCAATTTTTGGTTTTTCATTATATTCTAATATATTTCTTAACTAAGATCAAAAAAATATATTTCTTAATTAATCTCCTGTTTTATTATTATTGTTTCATAGAATTTCAAAATATGAAAATGTATTAAAATAAAATCATTGAATTTTGTAAAAATAAATAAATCATTCACCATTAATTAAAATTATATACAAAAAATTAATCAATTATTTTCAAAATTAATTTAATTTGAATTATCAATAAAAAATATATATTAATTTCAAATATACATAATATAATTTTATTTATTTATCTAAATTATATAAAAGTTTCATACTCTGTGCATCGCACGGGTTTTCGACTAGTTATATATACAGTAATTTTCACCTGGTCAGTCACTAACCAGGTGAAAACCACCGGTTATATATAATAGCGGAAGCATAGAGAAATTAATGAGGAGAGTTTTAGAGGTCCTTTTGATGAGTTGTCAAAATAGTAACAAAGAAAATTAAAAATATTATATATAATCTAATTTATATTTAATAGATATAATAACTTAACTTACAAAATATTCCGATGAAAAAAATTATATAACGACAAAAAATATGTAAGGATCCATTCAAATTCCATTCATTTAACTTTAATAAATAACATTAAACCAGTGGTGAAGCTTTTAGCCTAGTGGTTGAGAGTTTATCTATATGACTAGGGAGGTCATGAGTTCAAATCACATTAGGGTTTGGTGGGGATTTTTCTTTCTTCTTTAATGTATGCGCAATTTTTTTTTAAATAGCATGAAACTAATATAACTGAATTTGTTTATAACACATTTAATTTTTCGTTGTAATAAACAACACAATATTTAAATATCTAAACTGACTACTATATAAACCAAATAAAATTTTAAAAGGAAAGACATGATTATTTCAAATTCATGGATTTATCAAAGTGTAGTAAATATTTTAAGGAGAGATATCGCCACCAAGTATAATAAATATTTGGCAAAAAGCATATTTAAGACCCTGAACTTTATCTGTTTTAAGGATCAAACCCCTGATCAATTATTTTTCCACATTGAGCCCCTAAACATTGATTTTGTTATGGTTTTGGCCCTTATTTAACTTTTTTGTCGAGTTTAGGAGATGAGAAGATCGAATTGGCAATTCTAATGTTGAAAATCACAAAAATGGGAGAGAAGAAAATCGAGTTTGGAAAAATATATTGAAAATTAATTTCTATAATTTCGTTTTAATTTTTAATTTTTATCTCTCCTAGTCAAAGAAATCTTTTTTTTATTTGTCCATGTCAACAAGCCGAATCGCCCTAACGATGTATGCAGTCCAAACTCGACAGAAAAGTTAAATAAGGGCTAAATCCATAACAAAATCAATGATCAGGGGTTCAATGTGGAAAAATAATTGATCAGGAGCTTGATCCTTAAAACATGTAAAGTTCAGGGGCTTAAATATGCTTTTTGCCTAAATATTTTAAATTTCAAGATTATATAGAAAAAATATTAAATAAGAACAGAAAGGAATGATCATTCCAAATATGTCAACAGGGACAATAGATTATGACTTCAATAACTTTCAAATATAATCAAGCAATTATAAAGTTATGTTTGTTAATTTATTTTATAATTTGTAAATTTAAATTATTTTAAAATAAAATATTAATATCACTATATTTAAATGATATAAAATTTAAAAAATATTAAAATATTAAATTTCTGTATTATCCACCCGACATAATACTAGGGGCCTGTTTAGTTCAGCTGTTAGCTAATAGCTGTTGCGATTGCTGTTAGCTGTTTGCAGTTGCAGTAAGTTGTTAGCTGTTTGTTATTAGCTGTTTAATTACTAGTGTTTGGTGAAATTATATTGAACTGTTGCTGTTCGGATTTAAAATGTCTAAAATGGACATGTTTTAAATTAATCAACGATGAAATTATAAAAGTGAAATATGAAAAAAATGCTCATAACGTTTACAACTAGGAATAATTTTACTCTTAACGTCTAAAATTAAGCAATTTTACCCATAATGTTAGCAGCTAAAAGTAATTTTACCCCTAACATTGGCGAGTTGGGTCGATTTCAGATATTATTAGAAAACATAGATATTTTATTTCTTATTCTACACAAATTACACATATCAGTAGTTCTAAAAAAGATGTTTCATATTTTTTTGTGATTTAATAATAAAATTGAAAATTAATATTTATAAATTCGGTGAAATATTTGATTTTTTTTGTCCAACTCAACTCGTACAAAAGACAATATATATTTTTTATTTTCTTAAAAAAAATTCACGTCTAATCATATGTTTGTGATCTGTTACTAACGATGATAAAATGATGCACATGTGCATTGTAGATGACAATATTCATGACCAAAAGGACAGTTTGATAAATTATTTCTCAAATTGATCCAACTTGTCAATGTTAGGGGTAAAGTTGCTTTTGGCCGATAATATTAGGGATAGAATTGCACCATTTTAGACGTTAAGGGTAAAATTGCTCCTAGCTATAAATGTTATGAGTATTTTTGCACCTTATTTTATTATAAAATAAAAAATGTGTTACACAAATTAAGAAAAATAATCTATATAAAAAATAAAAAAATTATTAAACGCAACAAAACCTTTTTCTTCCGGTAATTATGTTGTAGAAATATAAATAATGTGAAAGAATAAACATATTTTATGGAAATAAGAAAGATAATTTTATCAATAACATATAACTACAAACAACTGTTTATGAAAAGCTCCAAATAGGAGCTTTTCGTGAAACGCTCTAGAATACTGCAGTTTCTAGAGAAAATGCTAAACGTTGCGGTTATATAAATCTAACTAAACGCTGTATTTACTGTGATTTGGAGCAAAACACTAAACGCTCTTCCGAAAAGCTGAAACAAACATCCCCGAGTTCTGAATAATTAAGAGGGATATGGGCTGGATTTTTGTTTGTATTGAGTGGTTCGTGGGATTCTCTTTTCACCGAATAACTTTCAACTATTGGTTTTCTTTATTTTATTTTAATTATTTGTGATGTAATGATGAATTGATAGTTATTGGAACTTTAATATAATAATCAAGTTTGATACTACTTTTTAACCTTTTATTTTTGTAATTTATTTAAAAAAAGGAAGGGGGATTATCTCACTTCCGATACAGCGACAAATCGAAAATTAATTTTAGTAATATTTGCAACACAGTTGCATTCACATGGATTCTGATGATCACGTAAATTTAGTCATTCACCATTAAATCTAGACGGATTAAATATAAACCTTAGGATATTTTGAATCTCCACCTTAAGATTTTAATCCATCTAGATCTAACGGTGAATGATCAAATTTACGTGTTAATCAGGGTCCATATGAGCGCAACTGATTTACAACAAATGTTAAGCCCATTACAATCCATTGGGCCATAGCTCATGTATACACGGTCCAAACACAAGGCCCATGAAGTTTTTTATTCTTAAAGGGACAGCTGCTTATATTTAGGGGGCGTTTCCTTTGGGGTCTTTAGGAATGGGAATGGGAATGGGAGGGTTTCATTCCCTTTGTTCTTGTTTGTTTACAAAAAAAAACTCATTCCCTTTACCCACTTTAGGTTAAGCCATTACCCCACTTTAAGTTAAGTCATTACCCCATGTCCTATAGGGAATTGGATTCCCTTTACCTCATTCCCTTTCCTAAACATATCCAAACACATAGGGGAATTAATGTTAATTCCTTTCATTTTATTTTTTTTTTTTTTTGATGAAAATTCCTTTCATTTCCTTTAGTTTCCCTTACCCCGTGTGAACCAAACGCCCCCGTATTATATAAAGAAAAAAACTTTATATATATTTCTCTCATTACATATTTAATATCCTTTGCTGAGTTTTTTTTTTTTTTTTTTTTTGAATAAGGATCATCGTTTACTGAGTTATTCATAGGAGATTTGATAAGGATCATCCCTGCAACGGAATATCCCAATCATTTGAAATCTCTACATTATTTGGTGCGATGTATATTGGAATTAACATTTTAAAACATACTACCGTTCATGGACACCCTTAACTAATATTTCAAAACAAATCGTCTGTTGGTAGCTTATACTCCCACCCGGCAAGAGGTGACTCATACACGTACACATCAATCACAAATCGATTCCTTTAAATTAAAGAAAGAAACTTATTTATCGATATTTATTTTATGCTTTAGTATATCTATATTAATCCATATAAAGATTTCAACAACTTAAATATTCGGTTTAGTTCTTCTATTAAAGTTATAACTCTTTTTCAATATATCAGATTTGCAATTTTTATTCAAGACTTTTACATATTTTTTAAATATATTCCAAACCTCTTTAATTCAATATTTATACAAATATATTGGTGCTTTTGTTTTTAGAAATTTTAAAATTGATTGTTTCATTTCTTTCGGTTTTCTTTCTTTTTTTATTATTTATCATCATCACCATTTTCACTATTAGAGATTGAAAAACCTTTAACTGTGTGAGATTGAAGCATGTAAATGCAAGTTGAATCGCCATTTTCAAACACGTTTTAAATATATTTTTCTTAAATCTTGGCATTGTTTTTGATAAATTAAAAATTTACTATTTTTTCATTTCACCTTTTTCCTTTTCCTTTCCAGAAATTTTATTACAGTAGCTCTTCTAATAATAATAATAAAATACATTTAATTTTTTTTCTTAATCCATCCTTTTTATTTTATAAAAGCATATATTATTCTATTAAAAAAATACAACAGAAAAATAAAAAGATGAATAAAATTTTATACAAATTCACATTAAAGTTAGTAAATACCAAAAAAAAAAAAGAAGAAGAAAACAGTCTACAAATAGAAAAAAAAACCCATTAAAGTCAGATCCAAAACAAAAAATAAATAAATCACGAATTGATGAAATGCTGATATTTCCCACGAAAACTACAGATGCAATCTATATTTTATTATTTAATAATTAACATTTAACAAATAATAATTATATATAAAGAGAGAGAAAACATCAATAAATGAATATTTGATAAATTAATAACCTTGATCAAATAATAATTTTCTTCGATTTCGACTTAAGACAATATGATAAATAATTAACTTGCTAAATGCATAAGATAATAATTTTGAAAAAATTCCTTGAGGTCCACTGAAAATATAAAATAATAATTCATTAAATACATATGAAAATTATATATACAGTTCATAAAATAAAGCATTTTCTAAACTATTTTTGTTTCAAATTTCATGCTTTCCTAAAATATGTATCTATAGTCAATTGTTTCTTCTTTTCATGTGAACTCGACTCAATTTCATCTTTTAACTTTTTGAAGGGTATAAACTATAGTTGGCATATTCATTAATCACGTTAATCCAATATCAATAAGCTTCTTTTTTACAAGATTAATAAACTTAGATATAATGTATAGTTACCAAAAAAAATTAATTATTTAATTTGAGAATACAATGTACGAAATAAAAATTATATTATAAATTAATAAATATTAATTTAACGATAAATTAATAAAGTATTTATTTAATAATAAATTAAATATTCTAAGTCACAGTAATATTCATTTATAGAGGTTTTAATATATATATATATATATATATATATATATCAGTTTCTTGAACGAGTGGGTCTAGTCTCACATAGACATGTCCATGAGCTAAGCTTAATGAGCTTCTATATAAAAAATACTTAGGCCATGTTCTTTTTGACTTAATTTCAGCATAAGTAAGTTCAATTCAGTTCAGTTCAGCATCGTTCAGTTCAGTTCAGTTAAGTTAAGTTCAATTAATTATTTGGTGTAGATAAGTTAAGTTAAGTTAAGTTAAGTTCAGTAGCATTCAGTTAAGTTAAGTTAAGTTAAATTAAGTTAATTTAATTTAATTTAATTTAATTTCAGTCAAAAAGAACAGGGTCGTCAAAGCCAAGCTTTGCCCACTGTAAGCTCTGGCCGGGCTTAAAAATCAAATCAGAAGAGTGTTAGGTCTGTTTGTTCTGAGGTTAGAGAAGATTTATTAAAGGGAGTTTATTTATCTAATCTTGTTTGGGAACGGGTTTAAATTGAGGTGGGGATTAAATGAGAGTTATGAGGGAGAGTATATAAGTGTAATAGAGAAGAGTTTGGATGTAAAGTGGGGGAAAGTGTGTAGGCAACCGAGGGGCAGTGGTAAATGTACCGTTGTAATGTCTATTGCCCCTGGACCTCGACTTGGTGTAAGAAACATTATAGGAGGAGGACTAGTCTCCTGGACCTGACACTAGGATAGGCCTAGAATCTTCTCATCCCTCCCCTCCCCTCCTACTGCTACTGGTAGGATACTAACGGTATAATATTGGTGTCTTATGATTTTCACCTAAAAAAAATACATATTTTAATTGTAAAAAATAAAAATTTAATATATAAAGATATAAATTCACTATTTACTACTAATAGTGCGAATCTATATGGGCTAGCCGGTGCTATTTTTAGTAATCCCAAATCCACTAAAAAAAATAGGCAAGTTGTAGCTAGACTCGGCCGGGCTGGATTTAATTTTTTTCTTTTAACAAACCCAAACATAGGCCCGGACGATCTGATACCGAACTTATGGACATGTCTAATCTCTCGTAATGCGAAGTGCTAAAATAAAAATAAATAAAGTTACAAACACCGAATCTTAGGTGTCTCATATCATAGTTCTGGAGTATTACTGTATTTTCTACAACCCTACAAAAGAAGCAGTAGGGCAGTAATTATTTGGGAAATTGGAATAAGTGTGGTTTTGTGATTCTGATCCTCTATAATTTTCATTTTCCAAAAAGATGCCTCTGATTAAATTTGATGGATCCGACTGAAAATTCATGTGCATAAAGATAAAGAAATCAAAATAAGACGTGCTCCATGCTATTAATAATTGATTTAACAACACTGTTTGTTTGGAGCAAGCATGGCCTTACCGACATTGCTTTTTATCTAATGATAAATATCAATCTACCCTTGGCTTGCTAATATTAGTGGTGGAACCAGAATCGAAAGCTCGGGATGGAATCTCATTTTCGGGGCTCCCAGCCATAACAGTCTAGATGGTAGAGCTCGTTGGAACACGTCTCCCAGGTGTTTCTCGAAGGGTTGAAGAATCAATGTATCCTTCTTGACTCTCGTTAGTTTTTCTCTTGGTGGATTGGAGATGAAGAATGCGTCCTTTATTTTTATTCTTATCTATATGGATAATCTTCATTATATATAAAAAAAGCTTTGTACTTTCACGTATTGTCAAGTTGATACTTGTTCTTTTCGTATCTAATAAAGATGTAGACATTATCATCAAAAAAAAAAAAAAGAAAAAAAAATCATCCAAAAGGTGACTAACCTTTTTTATTTTGCTAAAAAAACGATAATCTATTAGTTTGATACTATAAAAATTGTTAACGACCTCAAAATTAAAAACTCTTATAATTAAAGTTGTTTAGTACTACGTTTATTATGTAATCAAATTTTTTATTTTTCAAAATCATCTTTTTCAGAGTTTTCTCTTTTTAAAACATTCATTTTCACTCTCCTCATCAAATAATACTTAAATGACCTCAAATTTAAAAAGTTAACAATTAAAATTGTTTTCATCAAGTCTTTAAAATTTTCAATTTTGAAATCGTCAACGTTCATTTTAATTTTAAAATCCTTATTTTAGTAAAACGAAAAATATTAATCATCTTCTTGACAAAACGAAAAAAGTTCAGTCACGTTTTGGATAAAAAAAATATTCAAGTACCAATTTCATAACACGTGTAAGTGCTGAGGTTTTTTTTTGAACTTTATCCTTTACAAAAAAAAAAATTAAAAAGAGGTGAGTTGAGAACCATTCAAGAGATAACCACCATGGCATAATCTCTATTCTCATAAGGATTAGAATCGTCAAGTGATCCTTATATTTTGCATTTTTCAAATTCTAAATAACAATTTTAATAAAATGTAAAATCTCACTGTATAATACAATTATATAAATATAATTTACAGGACGTGAATATATTTTATATAAAAATTCATCGACCATAATTTATATGTAATAAATAAAAATAAATAAGTCATCTAAATATAAAATAAGTATTTAAAAATTTATATAAAGTATATGGGGTTGAATGAGGATCCCATAGAATTGGTACAGAGATAGGGCTGTAAACGGGGCGGGGATTGCCATAACCATCATCGACCATTGGTCAATTGGAGATTCCCCGTCCCTGTCCCCGTTCCCAATTAACATATGGGGATAAATTTGCTACCATCCCCGCCCTGCGGGAAATCCCAATTCCCGTTTAAGTTCATAATAATTTTCCTACTTTTTTTTGTATAAAATATAACTTTGTAGCATATAAATAGAGGTGCGACTTCACGATGATTGCTCCCTAACCTTGAGCGACGGCGGAACAGTGGGCAGTGGATCGACGGGGTAGGGAAGGAGAGGAGACTCAAACGACTAGTTTTAGGGAAAGAGAGTGAGAAGAGAGGAGAGCGACGGCTGAATAGAGAAGGAGAAGAAAAGAGACTCGTTTATTTAGGGATCTTAGTAATAAGAAAAAGAGAAGACCTAATTAATTTAGTTTTAGGGACTAAGAATTCCAACTCCATTTGTGTTTGGGTCCAAATTCAATTTAAAAGTCTTAAAGCTTTGTGTGCATAAAACATCTCACATTACTTAAATATCATTTTGAATTTGATGTACTATTTATATCCTCAAATATTTGGATGTGCTGTGAGGGTTGTTTCACATTTGTAAAAAAGTGAGGACCTACTGATGTTTGACCACCACACGTATGCCATCGCCGCTGTCCATTTGACTGACTGATCCGAGCCGAGTTGGCGTGGATACTATATTTTTTTAGAAGATATTTTTTGGCTCACCAGAATCATTCTATCCTATTCACTAGTACCATGTTTTCTCTTCCACTTTTCTGATGAGGGCAGCTTGTCCTCAAACATGAAGACGAACCCGGGTATTAAACATGAGGCACGAGAGGAACCGACGGAGGCAAACAAGGGCAACAACGCTAAAACAGATATGCGGGGTGTGCCTAAAAGAACGCGGGGCGCGGGTAGCAGTTTCGAGCGAGAGTCACCTCAAGAAGTCAAGTACGCGGGGCGTGCGCCTCGGACGCCACGCGTAGAGCCCACTTCACATGATCATCAAGTTTAGGAGCCTAACTATGCGGAGCATGACCCCGAAGGCGCCACGCGTATATCTCACCCTACGGAACCTCAAGCCCAGGAGTCGAACTACGCGGGGCGTAGTCCGAAAGACGCCACGCGTAAGGAGTATCAACGAGCGTCTCCAAGCTCTGGGACTCATACACACGGGGCGTAAGCCCATGTACGCGGGGCGTACCGCACTGGAGATTGCTTCCCCTCCAAGTTCTCAACATGAAAGGGGGACCATTTCACTTTTCTTAATTACTACTTTGCCATTACCCTTTAATTACTGAACTACCATTATTCCCTAGCTTCCCCATTTTACCCTTATTGTTATGCTTTACTAGGAAACCCTACTCAAGGGCTTTTAGTACTTTTTCATATGTTTGGAGGAGGTATTTAAACCTCTCTTTTTGTAAGGTTTGCTAACTTTGTTAAAATTGAAATCAAAAGCCTCCTAGGATTGCTAGAAACATGGGAATTAGAATGGATGATGATGTTGTGAATGATAGACATAGAAATCATATACATGTGAATGATGTTGTTGGTCCCGCGTATGTGCGTGCCGGGAATATGGATATTATGCATGATAATGTTGTAGGTGGTTATGAGAGGGAGAATGTTGGGTTGAATGACCCGTATGGGGATCGAGGTAATGATAGAGGCGGATATAGAGGAGAACCGAATTTGAGAATGGCCTATGGAGGAAACTATGAGAGGGATGATGCCTTCAAACTAAAGGTGGATTTACCAACGTTTGGGGGAGAACTCGACATTGAAGGTTTTCTGGATTGGTTGCTAGAGGTAGAGCGGTTCTTTGACTATGCGGGAATACCGGAGGACCGGAGGGTCCGCTTAGTGGCTTACCGGTTGAAGGGAGGAGCTTCGGTTTGGTGGGATAACGTGAAAGAAGATAGAAGAAGAGGAGGAAGGGAGCCGATTAGATCTTGGCTTAGAATGAAGTCGATGTTGAGGGAGAGATTTCTGCCACCCGATTACGAGCAATACATCTATAGTTCCTATCGGAATTGTTCTCAAGGCGCTAAGAGCGTGCACGAGTACACCTCGGAGTTCTTGCGGCTTTCGGCAAGGGCTAACTTGTCGGAAACCGAAAGCCAAAAGACTTCAAGGTATCTTGAAGGGGTGAGGTACAACATCCAAGACCGGATCGGGACACAAATGGTGATTCGGGTGCAAGACGCCCGTAATTTAGCATTGAAGGCCGAATCACAGTTGAGTGTGAGAGGATATGAAGGTTATAGGAGAACCGGTACTGAAGGTACTTATGGAGGGAGAGGAGCTCCCAAGGGAATTGATAAGGGCAAGGGAATTGCAAGTTCAAGCGATTCCAAGGCGCCAAGTGCGGGAAAGGCACCTAGTGGAGATGTGAGGCCTTTTAACGCGACACAACCCCCTAAGGGCAACAACCCCTATGTGAGACCGGCTCCATTCAAATGTTTCAGTTGTAATAAGCCGGGTCACCGTTCTAATGAGTGCCCCAAGAGGAGAAGTGCCAACATGGTTGAGCGGTATGAAGATGATGATGAGTACGATGAAGAAGGGGATGTTTGTTGTGACCCCGTTGATGATGAGTATGGGGGAGAATATGAAGGGGGACAATCCATACATGTTGTGAGAAGACTCCTGGTCTCGAGTAGAGTGGAGACGGACCAAAGACATCAATTGTTCTGAACTCGATGTCTTGTGCAAGGGGTGAAATGTAATGTGATCATTGACAGCGGTAGCCAAGAGAACATCATTAGCGACACCGCGGCTAAGAGGTTTGGGTTAGTGATTGAGGCGCATCCTAGTCCGTACAGTGTGGGGTGGATCAAAGATGTGGGAGAGATGAAGGTCACCCAAAGCTGTAGGGTTCCTCTTGAGATAGGGCAGTACCGGGATGAGGTTTATTGTGACATTGTGGAGATGGACGCTTGCCACCTATTGTTGGGACGCCCATGGTAATTTGATAGAGATGCTACCCATTCCGGAAGAAAGAACACCTATCGGTTTGTGAAGGATGGGGTTCGTTATGTGCTTACACCGCTTGTAGGAGAATCCAAAGGCAAGGAAAAATCTACTTTGATCATTTGCCCAACTCACAAGGCGTTTATTAATGAGTGTGAGGAAAGTCAAACGGTCTACGTAGTGATGGTCAAATCCAGCACACCGTCAGAAAGAGTAGGGAGCGAAGAGGAGGAAGTCCCAGAAGAAGTGGGAAATTTGCTGAACGAGTTCCGTGATGTGTTCCCGGAGGAGTTACCATATGGACTACCACCCCTATGAAACATCCAACACCATATCGATCTTGTGCCGGGAGCTAGTTTGCCTAGCCTTCCTCACTACCGGATGAGTCCCAAGGAGAGTGAAGTGATGAAAGAGAAGGTGGAAGAGTTGCTACGGATGGGCTATGTTAGAGAAAGTATGAGTCCATGTGCGGTGCCGGCGCTGTTGACACCAAAGAAAGACGGGTCATGGCGGATGTGTGTAGATAGTCGAGCCATCAACAAGATCACCATTCGGTACAAATTTCCGATTCCCCGACTTGATGACATGTTTGATCAATTGAGTGGGTCCAAAGTCTTTTCCAAGATTGATTTGAGGAGTGGGTACCACCAAATCGATATCAAGGCAGAAGATGAATGGAAGACGACGTTTAAGACGCGTGATGGGTTGTATGAGTGGCTAGTGATGCCATTCAGGATGAACAATGCACCGAGCACTTTCATGAGATTGATGAACCAAATGTTGCGTCCGGTGATGGGGAAGTTCGTGGTGGTCTACTTTGATGATATTCTCATCCATAGTAAGACGTTGGAAGAGCATGTGGGGCATTTGAGGACCGTGCTAGCTTTGCTTCGAGAGAACCAACTTTTCGCCAACACTAAGAAGTGTGACTTTGTGATGGAGAGCTTGGTGTTTCTCGGGTATGTGGTCAGTGGTAGTGGTATCCGGGTAGATGAAGAGAAAGTTAGAGCTATTCGGGAGTGGCCGACTCCGAAGACAGTTGGGGATATTAGAAGTTTTCATGGGTTGGCTACCTTCTATAGGCGTTTCATCCGGAACTTCAGCACTATTATGGGTCCTATGACCGAGTGTTTGAAGAAGGGTAGAGGCTTCAAGTGGGAAGAAGCACAAGAGAGCAGTTTCGCCTTGATAAAAGAAAAGCTAAGCACTGCTCCGGTGTTAGCATTTCCAGATTTTGACAAGCTCTTCGAGGTTGAGTGTGATGCGAGTGGAGTAGGAGTTGGGGGAGTGTTGATGCAAGAGAGGCGGCCCATTGCGTATTTTAGTGAGAAGTTGTGTGACTCAAGGCAAAAATGGGCCACCTATGACAAGGAGTTCTATGCGGTAGTGCGGGCTCTCAAGACGTGGGAGCACTACCTGATTGGAAAAGAATTTATGTTGTACACCGACCACCAAGCCCTCAAGTACTTGGGAAGTCAGAAACAAATCTGGAGTGCCATGCATGCTAGATGGTCCGCTTTTATGGATAAGTTCCCTTATAAGCTTCTCCACAAAGCGGGTCAACAAAATAAGGTGGCAGATGCCTTAAGCCGAAGGGTAGCCCTGTTGAAAACTGTAACCTTGGAGTTAGGGGATTTTGAGCATGTCAAAGAGGAGTATGTTGAGGATCCGGACTTTAACTGTGAGTGGAAGAAGTGTAAGAATAGCACCGACGGAGGCGAGTATCAGTTAGTGGATGGGTTTCTCATGAGGGGCAGCCAACTGTGTCTTCCAAGTACGTCCATAAGAGAAAGGGTGATCCGAGAGCTACATGGAGGGGTGTTAGAAGGACACTTTGGAAGGGACAAGACCTTCGAAGCGGTTAGCTCCCGTTATTTTTGGCCTAGGATGAGGAGAGATGTGGCATACATCGTGGAGCGATGTGAGACGTGTCAAACATCCAAGGGGCATGCCACTAATGCCGGACTGCGCATGCATCTCCCGATACCCGAAACCATTTGGGAGGATCTCTCCATGGACTTTGTGTTGGGGCTACCAAGGACACAATGAGGGATGGACTCCATTTTCGTAGTGGTGGACCGATTCTAAAAAATGGCTCATTTTATTCCGTGTAGAAAAACGAATGACGCCACTGCCATTGTCAAGCTGTTCTTCCGAGAGGTGGTGAAACTACATGGGGTTCCAAAGAGTATAGTGTCGGATAGGGACACCAAGTTCGTTAGCCATTTTTGGCAGACTCTTTGGGCCATCCTCGGGACTACCTTGAAGTTTAGTACCACGGCTCATCCCCAAACAGATGGACAAACTGAGGTGGTGAACCGGACTTTGGGATTATGTGCTCGCCCAAGCCGAATTCGCTTACAACTCCGCCGTGAGTTCTACCACCGGGAAGTCGCCTTTTGAGATCGTGTACACCAAAGCACCCAACCACTTGCTTGATTTGGGAGAGATTCCAAAGGGGAAGACGAAGAGTATAGCTGCCCACAACTTGGCCAACGACTATCATAGAATGCACCAAGAAGTCCGACATAGCATTGAGAAGAAAAATAGCAAAGTTAAGGCCAAGGTGGATGAGCACCGGATAGATACACAGTTTGAGGTTGGAGATGAGGTGATGGTGTACCTAGGCAAGGAACGGCTCATGCATGCCCCAAGTAGCAAGTTGAGACCGAGGAAGTATGGCCCCCTACCGGATCACGAAGAAAATGAGTGCCAATGCTTACCAACTAACCCTCCCCAATTGGCTTGGGAAGATGTCTCCTTCTTTTAATGTGCAGGATTTGAGCTTGTGGAAGCCGGACGGGTCGCTACCAACCCCGGGATCCAAGACGGAGTCCGACTCTTTCAAAGAAGGGGAGAATGATGAGGGCATCTTGTCCTCAAACATGAAGATGAATCCGGGTATTAAACATGAGGCACGAGAGGAACCGACGGAGGCAAACAAGGGCAACAACGCTAAAACAGATACGCGGGGCGTGCCTAAAAGCACGCGGGGCGCGGGTAGCAGTTTCGAGTGAGAGTCACCTCAGGAAGTCAAGTACGCGGGGCGTACGCCTCGGACGCCACGCGTAGAGCCCACTCCACATGATCATCAACTTCAGGAGCCTAACTACGCGGAGCGTGACCCCAAAGGCACCACGCGTATATCTCACCCTACGAAACCTCAAGCCCAGGAGTCGAACTACGCGGGGCGTCGTCCGGAAGACGCCACGCGTAAGGAGTATCAACGAGCGTCCCCAAGCTCAGGGACTCACACACGCGGGGCGTACCGCGCTGGAGATTGCTTCCCCTCCAAGTTCTCAACATGAAAGGGGGACCATTTCACTTTTCTTAATTACTACTTTGCCATTACCCTTTAATTACTGAACTACCATTATTCCCTAGCTTCCCCATTTTACCCTTATTGTTATACTTTACTAGGAAACCCTGCTCAAGGGCTTTTAGTACTTTTTCATATGTTTGAAGGAGGTATTTAAGCCTCTCTTTTTGTAAGGTTTGCTAACTTTGTTAAAATTGAAATCAAAAGCCTCCATTGGAGCACCAAGGTTCATCCATGTGGGTTTACTCAACCTTCTAGTTAAGCTAGAGAAGTTTGCAATCTTTGTTGGTTTACGATTAAAACCTTCACCGACTTCAATCTACATCATTTTCACTCCACTAGACTAGTAAATTCAACAACTCTTTTTTTCTATATATAACTGTGTGATTTTCATTTTCCATATGTTGAAAATAAATGCTTTCTGCTTTCTTTACAAATAACAATTGAGCGATTATTGAGTAAATTTTCTGATCAAGTTCATACTGTACAATATGAACTCGTACTTTTATTGAGTGGGTTGTTTTATTCTGGAGATGACCGGATTATACGATCGATTGCACTATCTAAAGCCAGTTCTGCGAATGTCTTAAAAAGAGCAAACTCGTGTACGACTCATCCAATTATTGTGTTAGTGCCGTTTGTTTTATCTATTGTTTGCTTTTTGTTGTTATGGTTTGCTGTTTGATGTTCGGAAAAACTGATTTTTTAAAAAACAAAGATTCTCTAATTTTATAAAAAGCTACTTTTAAAGAGTAAAAGACAAACAGAAAGTCACTAATCAAATATCTAATAGTTACCATCTTAAAGTGAAATGGCAAATAGAAAAATCACTACAAATACCCTCAGTCCTAATCACATACACCTTAATGACCATACAGAATTTGGTCATTCACCATTAGATCTAGACTTATTAGAATTTTAAAGTGGAGATTTAAAACATTCTAGGGTTTAGATTTAATAAGCAAAATGTTTAGATTTAATAAGCCTAGATCTAGCGGTGAATGAGCAAATTCACTTGATCATTAAGGTGCATGTGAATATTCCTGTAAACACCCTTTAGTAAACTTGCATTTTTTCTATTCCAGCCGAATCTCACCAACTCTAATATATAATAATTAGTTTGCAATGTTATCAAACTCGGACCGGACCGCTCAGTCAGACCAATTCAACCGGAAACCGGCAGGAGATCCGGTCTGAGCTTAACTGGGTTAATGAACCCTTAAAAAACCGTTGTGAACCAGAATCAAACTAAAAACCGGTGGTCTAGCCGGAAACCGGTGTGACTCCAGGTTAATTGAAAAAAAACTCTGCCACATCGGTTTCACCATCTTGAATTGCATCTGTCCAATACTTCCGATGTGGGACAGTGTTATTTTATTGAAATCCCAAAATTGATGCGGTAAGGACTTTTTTTTTCTTTCTTTTGTTATACAAAGCATCAAAACTTGACTACCAATATATTATTATTAATATAACTATGTCCATGTAGTGCTGAGCTATATTATTATTATTATTATTATAGTCTAGATCATATACAATTTATATGTTAATGTTTGGATTATATAATTTATAAAAATAATTTTAAATTTTATATATATATATATATATATATATTTAGTATATATATAAATATTATTTATTTATTACGTCATCCGGTCCAATCAATCCGAGTAATCCGATCTGACCAAGTGACCCTTGACTCAGTTATAAATCCAGTTTGATGTCCGGCTCGATTTTGATAACATTGTTAGTTTGAACTTAAAAAAAATATATATGAGCTGAATAGTCTAATATCATTACTGGCAAAAAATAATATATTTATTTATCCTTAAAAGAAGGATTTTTTTTTTTTTTTGCCAACATGTACAATTGCAGAAAAATGCATGAGCTGAATATTCTTATTTTCCTTAAAAATAACATTTATGAAAAAAAAAAAAACCAAATTTGTGGCATTCAGAATTCAATGGTCAGAGTAGTCAGCAGTCAATACAAACCCTGGGCTATGGGAGATTGACTTCAAACTGTGGGCTCTTTGGGCCTAAAGGGTTCACGAAGATTCTTGGGAAATTTACACTAAACTACAAGTTTTAATTAACTATTTACAATAAATATTTCATTATTTTCTTGTCAAGTCAATATAATTCTATTAATGTTACGTCAACTCCACCTAGAATTAGGAATCCTGATTATATTCAAAATGGATTTTGTAGTCATGATATATTAACAATCTGATTTATTATATGATTAGATTGCTTACTAATATTATTTAGTAATTGAGCTTGTCACATATATATGCTTCTACTAGGATTTTGCCTAATTATAGTAATATATATTTTAAAAGGTTATAATTATATTTTTTTATTAAGATAATTTTGTATTTAATTACGATTAAAGTTTATGTCTCTCCATATATTTCTATATACAGTTAAACCTCGATAAATGAATATTCGATAAAGTAATAACTTCGATTATATAATAAATTCTTCCGGTCCCGACTTGGGCCAATGGACTAAAGTAATAACCTCGCTAAATGTATTAAGTAATAAAAAATATTTAAATCCTTAAGGGTCCAATGAAAATATAAAGTAATAATTATTAAATTACATATAATATATATATATATATATATATATATATATATATATATATATAGACCAAAACCTTTCAATCAATCAACTAGAAGTCATTTCTTCTATACTTGATTGTTTTTTCTTATATAGACCAAAAATGCATCTATAGTTGATTGTTTTTTCTTTACACCTAAACCAAAATGAACATCATTTTTAACTTTTTGTAGTACAAACACAACTTCTGGTATATTTTGCTCATGTTGTAGCAAGTAGTTGTTTAAGGTGACCATTGCTTGAAATACCTCTTTTGATGATACATTTGCGACAACGCAACTATCATCTGGCTCTGGATCATTTTCATCATCATTGTTCATTATTGACTGGATAATTTCTTCGTCTGTAAGCGATTCCATAACTGCATCATTCTCGCTAGGATAGTTCAAAAGATGTTCGACATCCATCACATTTCTATAGCATAAATTAGAAATGGAATCACTTAATCCTTGGATATCTTCATCTAATTGACCAACTTCTTGTTCAGGAACATTAGCATCCTCTGAACGAATCTTGCAATACCTAAAATAATTTATTGATAAATGAATAATTTATTAATTTATCGACAAGTGAATAATTTATTCATTTATCGATAAATAAATAATCTCGCTTAATGAATATTTTTTTCGGTCTCAAGGATATGTATTTATAGAGGTTTTACTGTACATGATAATACATACAATGTACTTCTACCTAATTTTGAAATGAGTTACGATATAAGAGTGTTTGTTTCAGCTAATTTTGGAAATTTCTTTTAGCTTTTTATTTTAAACAATACAAAATTTAGTATTTGATTGTGTTTACAAAGAAACCATTTTTCTGAGAGCTTTTTCACTAAAAATTATTTATATTTATTTAATTTTAACAAAATTAATATTTCCATTTAACTTAGGGTTCGTTTGTTTTACCTACTGTTTGCTGTTGCTGTTTGCTGTTTGCTATTACGGTTTGCTGTTTGCTGTGGCCATTTGCTGTTATGGTTTGCTGTTTGCTGTTACGGTTTGCTGTTTGCTTTTTGAAAAAGCTGTTTTTCCAAAAAGCAGAGATTCTCTGCTTTTGTAAAAGACTGCTTTTCAGGTGTGAAAGGCAAACATGAGATCACTAACCAAACACCTAATGCTGCTTTTCAGATTTAAAAGGCAAGCAAGAGATCACTAACCAAACACCTAAAACTCTCCCTTTTGAAATAAAAAGGCAAAAAGAAGCATGAAAAGTAGCAACCAAATGGGCCCTTAATATGTTTTTTTTGTTTAATCTTATCCCAATCTTTTTAATACATTATTGAAATAACAAAGTTATGCTAAGTTATGTTTAATTTTTATTTAACTATTTAAGTTATTTGTTATTAATTTTTGTATTATATTTTTAAAATTTATTTATTGGTTAGTTTTAAACATGTCTATTTTATACCTTTTATATTTTGACGAGAAAACTTTACATTTTGAAAGTGAGTTAATTATCTAATTCGAGCTTAAATTGTAAAAATGAAAATGCAACTGTGATCGAAATATTTGATGAAGAAAACTTTTTGCATTTCGAAAGAGAGTTATCCAACTCCAATTTAGACTATTGACCTAGTATAGTATATAATTAGATAAAAATAGAAAATGCTTTTGTCATTCCAAAAAAAAAAAGGTTTTGACGTGGTCTTAATAATTTATTCCAACAAACTTTTGTTATGGTGACGTTACAAGTACCTTACTTTTTTTTTTTTTTTAACCAGAAAAATGAATATCATATAAATAATGGACTTGCGTCCATTTCAATAGTGTTCAAAAGCCATTCCGGCACAACAGTTGAAAAGAAATCGTTAGCATTGGAATAGGCAAGCCTAGCTACCAAGTGAGCTGCACTGTTCGTTAAACGAGGAATAAAAGCTAATTTAAAAGATGGGTTGGATCTTAACAACACTCGACAATCTTGTATAATCATTCCGAACTCAGAGATATCCTGTTTTCCAGATTGAATAGCATCGACCACAAGTTTAGCATCAGATTCGAACTCAACAGATTTATATCTCATATTAGCAAGCCATATCAAACTCGTGCGAATAGCAAGAGCTTCAATAATGCTAGGTTCTTTGATACCTGGAATAAAACTGCTGCTACATAGTAGGAAGGCTCCCATTTCGTCTCTGATTACCGCGCCCATGCCGCTACTCCTTAATTCTTTGAAAATTGCCCCATCGATGTTGCATTTAACAAAACCTGAATTGGGTGACCTCCAATTTTGAATCAACGCAGGTTGCCTCACAAATCTGTTGGTCCCCTGTTCCGTCAGCCTGCTTTGGCTGGGCGACGCCTTTTGTTGATAGGCTCTCCAGTCTTGGATTGCCTCCATGCTGATGCGCCAACTAGTATCTGCCGGCCACCACCTCATGTGTCAAAGGACTCTGTTTCTGTGGTCCCAAATTGATTTTAAAGCACATCATATTCTGACAATCATATCCTGGTTTGAGCCACATACAGCTTGCAAGAGCCACTCGGCAAGATTCCAAGTGTCCACAAGCGGAGTAGGAATCCCTGCAATTCGCCAAATGTCACCTGCAAAACAACATTCGACAAATAAATGGTTATCTGTCTCCTCCTGCTCCACACATACTGGGCATTCGGTTGTAATAGGGACTCTTCTTTGGGCCAATCGAGCTCTAGTTGGTATACATCTCGAGCAAATTCGCCAAATAAACTGTTTAAGCTCAGGGGGAATCATCAACCTCCATAATTTCCTCCAACCTTCCTGAGGCCTATTATCTTCTACAATACTCATGCCTGCCAGGTAGCCTGAGTGCACATTATAGTACCCATCCTTTGACCAATGCCAGATTCTCATATCTTCTACAATATGGTTTTTGATACATGTTTGTTTCGTAAAGTTTAATAATATAATGAGTTGTTTTTACCAAAGTCTTTTTTGTGATGAATTACAGCAGGTGATGGCTAGATTCTATGGAATATGAACCTGGACAAAAGCGAACACATTAGCTTATTTGAGAAAATTTGTGTTTTATCTAAGGATGTTGGAGGCTCGGGCTTTCAGAATATTTAACCTTGCTTTACTTGCAAAGAAGATTTGGAGGATGGTTGAATATCCGGAGTCACTATGTTCCCAAGCTTTTAAACATGAGTACTTTCCAAAGGTGCGTATAATGGAGGCTAATGTGGGTTTCTGTGCGAGTCATATTTGGGGAGTCTTTTAAAGACTAGACATGTTAAGCTATTGGAGGATTGGGGAGGGTAGAACTGTTACTCTGTCACAATCCTATTATTGGATTCCAAATGTTCCCTGTAATCGCCCACTTTATTTGCTTAATCTGACTCCTACTCAATGGATTTCTTGCTTGATTGATTTTGATGAATTTTGTTGGAAGCAGGAATTGGTTAATTTCTGTTTTCTTCGAATGTTGCTGTTGTTATTTTGAAAATTCCTTTAAACAGACGAAATATTACTGACATTTTATTCTCGACTTTACAACAATGGCAGCTAAAAATGTTTTGTCATGTTATGATAATCTGTTTAAAAAATGAATTAATAATTGGGTCATTGTTGATTGTTGATTAGGTGGTTATTGAATCTTTGATTCACTTGTTCAAAGATCGTACAGAAACAAGATCCTACTGAAAACCGGCCAATTTATTATACCATGTGTATGAGATTGAAGGCCTAAATTGTTTGGATTGATTTGCTGCTATGAAATTGCTTTCATGAGTTTGCTATGTTTTGTGGAGTAATTCACTTTATTTGATTTGAAAGGAATCAAATTATTCATAGCAAATATCGTATTTGTGAAATTAGAATGGTAGCAAAAGTTAAGGAATTGTTAAATGGGTTTCCGATCATGTAGACGGATCTGTTGTTGGGTGATCGGAGGAATTAAGTAGGCATGTGTTGTGCGGAATTAAGGAAAGACAAATAATAAACAATCGAAAAAACAGAGATTTACGTGGTTCACCAACGTTGTGTTGGCTAGTCCACAGGCAGAAGGAGAATACTATTTATTAGGAGGTAGAAAATCAGATTACACATAATGGAGTATTTATAATACCCAATCTAACCTAATCCTACTAGGAACCCATGATCTTAATCCTACTAGGAACCCATGATCCCACAATGTCCCCTCGATTTCGAATCCAAGTAGATATCCGAAACACAATACTACTCCGAATAGGAAACAGGATATACTGATTTAAGGCATTACGACAGCATGGGTGGTTAGTTTTGTAATTCAAATGATTGCTTGGTGGAGCTGTAAATAATGGATATAGCATCAATTATAATGATGTTAAATGGTGCTGCAACTAATATGAATTGCATTAATTATAATGTTGTTAATGGAGGTATGGGTCAAAGTTTTATTGATTTTAATTTTGGAAAAGTAGCAGCAGCTCAATGGGTGCTGCTGTGTTATTGGTTGCTGGACAGCAGGATAGGTTGTAGCAGATTCGGCAGCAACGTCAAGGTTAATCTCGTTAGGTGTTCGTTGGAAGACATCGGAATCTTTCTTTTTCATACTTAATTATGATGTTTCGTTTTCTGCTAGAACGTCTCATGTTCTGTTTGGAATTATTAGCAATTCTATTTGCTTGTAGTTCGCTGCTTGGACTCGCTCTTTATTTCATTTAAAAATTCTCATTGAAGATCTTGTTATTATGTTTTTTTTTTATATTTAGGATGATGATATATTTCTTGTTTACTAATACAAGTTTTTTTATTTATCAAAAAATAATAATAATAAAAAGTGATAGTTTATTAATTTAAATATCGCAATTTAGAACGTAACAATTTTGTTGAGTTCAAATATTAACAATGTGATATTTTAGCAGTAGCTCCACTTAATTAATGATGGTGATGTGTGACAATAACATCTTTAAATTTTGACGTTATTTCCTATAAAAAAAACAAAATGCATGATATAACATATTGACTAACGGAAACCACATATTTATTTTATATTTTTTTTCTAATTGCAAAATGGAATTAACATGTTTGAAATTATGTTTAGAAACATTTAGTTTACCTGCTATAGATAAAAGTTGTTTTTCACATATAATACTCTCATTGCGAGAAAATGGAGCAAACAAACACCCATTAATCTCCAGCTAAAAATATAATATATTATTAAAATAACAGATTAATAGTTTTTTAATGTTAATTTTTTTTTCTAAATTATTATGGCTTAATTATAAGATTATTTTGTATGATATATATATATATATATATATATATATATATATATATATATATTTTAGAAGTATCATCTCCTTTTAGAATAAAGATGAATTTTGAAAAGAAAAATCTAAAAAAAATGCATTGATAATATAAAAGCATCACATAGAAACAATTTTTTTTGAATCAATATAGAAACAATCTAGTTTCTTGATTTTAGGATCAGTTATATATCACATTTATCCGAAATAATTGGCTTAATATATTATTTGTCCCCTAAACTTGTCTAAAATGATTGATTGGCCCCTAAACTTTTAAAGTGTCTCGATAGCCCCCTGAACTTGTATAAAATGTTCAGTTAGCCCCCTGAACTTGCGTAAAATGTAATCAATTAATCATTCGGTTGTAAAAAAGTAAGTCAAATACAGAAGATATGTTACAAGTATGAATGTGTAATTTCTGCAATTCATCTCCTAAAAAAGACAAAAAGTAAGGCAAATGATGTATGAAGCCCAATTTTTTTTTAAGTCTTTTTTTAGTTTATTTAGGAGATGAATTGCAGAAATTCAAATTTTATATAGATAAATAAACATGTTTATGTTTATTGGAGGATGTTGTAAATATTCATAAACAAAAAAACTTTTAAACTTTAAAAGTCACATAATAATAATAAAAAAAAAGGAATAAATTATTAGATATCTCAAATTGCTAATTAAAGAGCTATACTACTTTTATAGATTGAGGCAATTCATCTCTTTTCTTTTTAAGGTAAGTTCTATATTTACATAATAGGATAGTCTTTAGGGGCGGCTCTAGGGAGCCTGTCTAGCCATTCGTCTAGGACATCCGACCCAATTTTTGTTTTTATAAAATTCAAAATTTATTTTAATTGTAATACAATAATTATTAAAATGTGAATTGTTAAAAATTCTCTCCATAAATCATTATGATTTTGTACTTAAATTTAATAGTAATTACATATAGGGAGTGTTTGGTTGCTGTATTTTGATTTCCGATTTGTCTTTTCACGTTGAAAATGAAAGTTTTATGTGTTTAGTTAGACACTTTTTATTTGCTGAAAAATATCTTTTTATAAAAATAGGAAATCTATACTTTTTAGAAAAGCAACATTTTCAAACAGCAAATAACAAGCCGTAACAGGAAACAACAGCCAACAGCAGCAAACAATAGGTAAAACAAACAGATCCATAGAAAATAAGAATACATTCTATAAAAAAACAAGAATACAACATGCTAAATTATAATCGAAAATCGACAACAAACCATTTCATAACAATAATAACATAAAATAGATCTCAAAAATTTACTTCACAACTTTTCTCTTTTAATAATATTGATTAAAATTGCAAAATTAATAACTGCCTCCTCTCCTCAATCCTTTCCACTCTTCTTTCTCATTTTCTATCCAAATTTTCTTTTGACGATCTACTTAGAGTAGGAAGAAGAAAGTTTGTCTTCCTTCTTCCTATCCGACTCCGGATAAGATTTTATATATTTTACTTTGTTGCTTTTTTTTTTTAGTCGGTTTCATTTATTTCATCGGATCTCTTCATCTGTTTGAATTGTAGCTGCTTTCTATTATTCTTTCATTTATGCATTTTTTAAATTTAGCAAGAATGGAAACGATTTATCTTGTCCGTGGATTAATAGATCTACGTGGTTGCGTCAACAGAAATGACTCAGATCCGAATATTCAAAATGGCCTAAATACTGAAGATTGGATTGCATCTACTTTTCTGCAGATTTCGATTTACGAGAAATATATGTTTCATCATTGTTTTGTGTTTTTTATGCTCTTGTGACCTTTTTTGCTCTATGTAGTCGTTTTAGTCTATTTTTAGATCTTGTAAGGTTTGATTCCTTACTGTTGTTTTCTTGTTGTACTTATTGTCTTTTAATCTAATGAAAATTATAAGTATTTTCGTAAAAAAAAACATATATTAATTAAAATAGGTTACAAATGTAGTCATAAAGTTGATGGGACAAAACAACAATGTTAAGCATAATAAATTAAACTAATTAACCATGTTAAAAAAAAGTAAGCTGTATTTCTTATGTTATTAGATGTTAATGTAATGTTCAAGCTTTATAAAGTAGAAATAGTCAATCTAATACATTTTTTTTTATGGGAAGTCTAATACAAATTTGAGGTTAGCTCAATCAATTAAATAAACTAAAACAATTTCCAAACTTTATAAAGCATAAAATTAGTAAAATTAAAATTATGCTACAGTACATACCATTTAATTAACATTATACCAAGAAAAATTCCATTGGTTTATTCTAAAATTACTTTTTCATAGTGTAGGAAATAGTTTAGGTATATACCTATATTCCAATGTACCCATCATTCAATTCATCATTTTTCTTTTTCTTTTCTAATCATACAATATAATAAATTATGCCATTCCCCACTCATCATTGTTCATGTTTTTGAAATGCATATATAATATCACTCTTCATTATTATGTACTTTTTTCTTTCAATTCAACAAAATTATTCACAATTTTAATTTTAGTACTAAATATGGATAATTATTCCATAATTAACCATTTCTTCAGAAAATCAAGTAGTTATATTATCTACAAACACTTTTCTATCACCTGTTTCTCATCTAATCTAAACTTTTTTTTTCTTCTTTTTGGTGTTGGAGATTAATTAAGGAGACTAATCACTATTAGTATTAAACATCGAATTACCTCAATCTTGTAATTTCTGCAGCTCTTTCTCAGCACTCTTCTTCCCCAAATGCATCTTCACATAGAAATTCAAAAAAAGTAGCAAAATAGCTCCGTTCAGCACTGAATTCAAAGACCAGGCTCCGATTCCATTGCAACCTCCTTTCATGAAATGAAGGAGAAGAACTCCGACATGGCAAGCCAAATTGCAACCGAGTAACACAATCTGACAATTAATCACGAACGGAAAACATGCGCTCGGCAATCCGATTGCCGTCCAGAATCTGTATCCGTACACGATTGAGTAAATCAGAGTAGCTAATAGAATCGCGATTACTTGAAATGATTGCGAGAATTCGAGCCATAAGAAGGACATAATCGTCTGGATTGAGTTGTTGAAGAGCTGAAAATACGCCAGTTTCCTCAGCCGTAAGACGGCGAAGAAACTGCGAAACATGTGAAGAAATCGGGAGAGGTAATACATATATGACCAGAAGAATACTCGGCCGGATGGACGAGTTCCGAGAGGGAAACAGAGAAGCCACTGAAACGGAGTCTTCGATCGGCGCCAAAACCACCGGGTTTCTCGGATCTCGGAGGTTGTTGAGAGAAGAATGCCGGCGAATATTGTGGCGGAGATTAAGGCCATAGAGAGACTATGAACGGCCGGGATTGGACCTAGAGGAACTGTACGGCCTCGACGGAGAATGACGGCCAAGATAAGATGGACGACGGTGCAAAAAATGAGGTAGAAAGCTATAGAAGAGAAGAGAAAAGACCAGGTGGAGCCCCATGATTGGCTGTGACTCCACCGGAAAGTCACTATCAATGGATGCTCCGATAGGTAGTATTTAAAGGTGTTGATTCCGGTGGCCATGAACGCCGGACGGAGGAGAGGCATCAGAAAGGAGAAGCTCCGGCCAGAGCTTTGGATAGTTCGCTCATTCAGGGCCGCGTTTGGTTGATTTTTTCTTCTTTTGGTCTTTTCCCTTCTCTGCTAGAAATTGCAAGCCAAGAGCGTGGGGATTAAAATACAATAGAAAATAATCTGTTGCCTTATTATACACGTGTCAATATATTACTGCACACACGTATGCACGTGTAATGTTAAAAACACCAATCACGTGTGTCAATATCTAGTATTTCGTTCATTTTTGTTAATTGTTAATGGTATTTATTGCAAACTATGGATTTTCTATAAATTACTGTATTTTATATATAGAGAATCGGCACAAATATTAAAAACACTAATTTTTTATTCGTTATATTGCCCTGTTTTTAGCTTGTCTGTTGGTTTTTAAAGGTAATTAAGTTGCTAATTAAACATTTCTCATTTAATAATATAAGAAAAATTAAATTAAGGATTTAACTTTCTTCAAAAGTTATGGGATATGATATAAATTTATCACCCGTTCACCTGCTAATTTAGAAAAGCATAAAATTTACACAACGTGGCTTGCATTAGTTGGGTGCGGATGATCACGCGTCCCACACGTGCAATAACGCGTAGTGTGCGCTCATAGGTGGTGTGTGGTGGCCACACGCCGCCTTTCCGTCGTTTGCTACTCTTGAAATTTGATCCAGTCTAGGTTTTTAGGGTCAATAATCACGATGGTGAAGTTCGTTTGTCCATATGATGAGCGAAAAATAGGGTTTGAGACTCGCCTAAGACTGGAATTTGTTTAAATCCGAAACATAAAAGTATCAAATGCAAAATAACACAGTTTTCTACGATTTTCCTGTCGTTTTGCGACAAAAACAGTCCAAAAACACGTAAATACAAATATTAATTATAGCATGCAAAAATTTATGTTTTTCTTTATATTCATGGGATCAAAACAGACAGAACACGAAATTTATGACTCTGATACCAATAAAGGGATTATCCTAACAAATAACCCTAATACAAACATGAGTTTAAGGCCGACCTCTAGTGGACCAGAACCCATTGAGAAGTAAACATCGGAAGAATATAATCAACTATGATCTCGTATCACCGATCATATATCACCCATGTAGATATAATGTGAGAATGGTGGATCACGAACTAAAGCAAACATTAGAAACAGAGATAGAGTGTGACACATGAGGAGGGAGAGTTACAGCAAAATTATGTATTTTCTGGATCAACTCTGATTAGAGTTAAGTGACTATCCATTTATAACTTAAGTTTACCTTATAAAACTTTAACCCCAAACCTTCATCTTTTTGGATGGGTTTGCCTCAATCTTATTTTCAGGCGGGTTACTTATTCAACCCATAATTCGAATAAATCCTAAAGAACATGATTTCTTTTTTCTATTAAAAATCAATATTTTATGATTTGTTTCTTAAAACACAAAAAGGAAATTAGTAATACTCTTAAGGTTCAAATTTATTGAGAAAAATTGGAATATTTTAATTTTTAATGTGGAATAACAAATTTAATATATTAAAAATTGAAGCTAGTTACTAATGAACTTATATGGAAATATAATATCAGATTTTGCAGCAGTCCAGCAGATATACTAATTTTTTTATAAAAACTATCATAATATTCATTATGTAAAGTACAAAGAAAAAGATGTTTTCTTTTTTTTAGTTTCTCCTATTTCGATATAAATTGTATCTGCATGAAAACTTTCACATTTTGTCCCTTTGAATGAGTCAAAATCGATTTTAGATGACAATATCTCCATAATTTTTTTTTTTTTGAATGACTTTTATTGTTTCTTTTTAATATCTTATTTTCTTTTTGTTAATTTTAATTTATCAAAGCAAAGTGTGTGGTTATATTTTTATAATAATGAAAGTAAGATATTGAGGACCATGTAACAGATATTTTATTCAACTTTCTAGATATTGTTTCTCCATTTCTTTAAAGGGTAAATTACACATATTGCCACTAAACTTTACTCATTTTAACATTATGACAACTGAACTTCAATTTTTAATGGTATTGCCACTGAATTTACATTTTTTAACACTGATGGTCACTCAACTTTAACTAACTCCTCAAAATGACCGTTAACGACATCAAAATGAAAATATTCAAGAATTAAAGTTGTTTAAAATGATATTTATCATGAAATCACATTTTTTTATTTTTCAAAATCATATTTTTTGGAGCTTTCTCTCTCTAAAAATCCAGCCTCTTTCTCTTAACCAACAACACCTAAACGACATCAAAACAAAAATTTTCAAGAATTAAAGTTCCTTAAAATATCATTAACTTTTCGAATTTTTTTATTTTGAGACCGTCAATGGTCGTTTTGAGACGTTGAGTGGCAACCGGTGTTAAAAAGTGTAAAATTCAGTAGCAATACCGTTAAGAATTGAAGTTAAGTAGCGACAATGTTAAATGGGTAGAGTTCAATGGCTATGGATGTAATTTACCTTTAAATATGTTTATATTGAAATACATTTTATTAAAATAAATAGAGATAGTTTAGGTGTCTCTTTCTCTCTCTTTCGCATATTCATATATACATATATAATCTAAAAACTATAAAGTAGAATTAATTGTCTATTAATTTAATTTTTAATCACAAATGTGTTTCTAAAAAATTAATTTTTAGAATTTGATTTTTTTCTACATTAGTTTTTAATTTATATAATTTTCTGTGTATTTTTGAACAATTTTTACATATTAAAAAAAATCAGAATACTTAAAAAAACATCAACTGAGCTAGGGAAAAAGATGCTAAATGACGTTAGGGGAGGCCACACGCGTGGTACGCGCGCAGGCCACAAGCCACCCTCTTGACAATTCCAATTGGTATGACTTTGGCCGATAGGGGGGTTTTCAGGATCTATGAGTTTATGGTGTGTCGGGTTTTGGGTTTTGACGGTCGGAAATTAGGGAGCGACAAATAGCCCCTTACCACGTGCGTTAAATTGTTAAAACGACGATAGAAAATTCCAACAGTCTCAGGATGAATTTCAATGAACCAAAATCATCCAAAAACTAAAAAAACACATAGATTAAGACATGACTCAACCATGCAAATATTCATTCAAACTAATTAAAAGAATCAATAATCATGCAAAAAAGAGTTCCTAACAGACGGAACACGGAGCTAATGGCTCTAATACTAATATTGGATCTTATACCCATGATGGATAAACTTTAACCTCTGAGGGACGAGTAATGAACCCGGATTTATCAATTAATATACAATAGATATAAGCTTACTACTTGTAGCACATATCTGTTGATTTCCAACAAAAAAACGAACTGTTGCTCCGAATCATCGACCTAAATGGAGGCTACACCAGAGAAGTAATCGTCGTAGGTTCACGAATGAAGAATGCACGCCGAGATGGAAAAGGGTGACAATTTGGTAGGGAGAGGAAGAGAGCGATTGTCTTTTTTATGTTTGTAGTTATTCGCAGTATCTAGCGTATTCCTTATGTTAGGTTAAGCCTCTCTTAGCTATGTGTTTATAGTTAGCTAAACCCTAATTCCTAACCCATAAAGTGACGGACAAGCTTAATGGATTGGCGATGAGCCAAGGCCCATTTAGTCCATTAATTCCTACAATCTCTAATTTTATAATTTTTGAAATATTTTTCATTTATTTTTTTTAATGAAATAAGTTTTATACCGCTAAACTAAAGTTCTCTAAATAATATAAAAATCAATAAATCAATTATTAACACGTGAAAGAAAATAAAAAAACACAACATAGATAAAATAAATGTTTTATTATTATAAAATTGAGTAAAGTGTGATTTTATTATTTTGAATTTTTATTTAGTCTAAGTTGACCATTAACTCAAGCAAAAATATTATAGAATTTGATCTCTTGAACGAACTTGAGTCAATGAGGTAATGTTTGTGAAGACGTCCATGGTTGACACTTGAAAGTTGTATGAACCCTTTTGCTTTACTAAGCAGTCCAATTGGTCTCGCAGTCTCCTTTCTTCTTCATTGTCTGCTATAGCGAGAGGGGAGGCATGGAAGATTAGGAGCGAATCGCATAGGAAGAACCCCTCTAAGGAGTTTCTTGACGGACTGTAGGATTACTCAATTACCTTTTCTGGGTAGGTTCGGCTTCAACCCACTGCATACTTCATAAAGTGATCTACTGCAACTACAAAGAATTTACGTTGCCTAGGTAAAAGACCCACCAAGTCAATACCCCAAGTTGCGAATGGCCAACAACCTTTGACTAGCCGATGGCAGATGAGATACATTGGCATATATCCGGCAATTTTGCCACTTCACTACCAATTTCCTTACATTTCTTTCCATATCATCCCAATATAATTCAGCAATTCTATCCTTCCTAACTAGAGGTCAATCCTTCATGGCTTCGCCTCTTAAAGATTCCTGAGATATTTTTTAAGTAAACAGTACAAGAAAACATCGAGTTAGCAATCGAATTTTCGGTTGCTAATTCGGTCGCTAATGCTGTTTAGCAACCGGAATCTACCATTTAGCAACCGAATCACTTCGGTCGCTAAGTAGCGTGTTGGTAACATCACCAACCTGTTATTTTCATTATCGGTTGCTCATTTAGCAACCGAATAGTCGGTTGCAAACTGCGGTTGTAAATTCTGCGACCTGTTTTTGCGACCGAATCTGGTTGCTAACTGGCAAAGAAGCACCATGCACCACTTATCGTTTACCGACGAATTCAAACAGAATTTTCGTCGGTAAAATTTTGGATACTTTCTCTCGTCAAATTTCCATACGGACTGCACTAATATATTTCATCGGTAATTAATGAGAAATTATTTTATTTTATTTTATAAGTACAACCATAATTGCAAGTAAACTTCTTAATAAATTCAATTAATAGTATTCATGAAACTAGAACTTCATATTTATAAATAAATGTGTGATAGTGTAGTCAAAATACATAAATATCAAAATGTTATAGATTAGCCAAAATAAGCTGAAGACAAAATATATAGCTAGAATGCTCTAACACCGCTATGGTTAACCTAATAAGTTAAGTCAAAAGAATAGTCACTGCTGCCGGCGGTGGATATCCTTACAAACCAAAAAAATAAGTTAAGTCAAAAGATATACCATAGTCCAACACCTAGATTAACCCAAGTTAGGGCTACACTCTAACCTCCGTACACTCGCCTGAAGTCCAGTGATAGCAATCTGAATTTGGCTAATAGCTGGGCCCATTTGTGTCTCTATATTTGCCATTCTCTCCTGTAGATGTCTCATATCACTTGCATTAGCAAGCAAGTGTATACCTTCAACTAATCGATATTGACGTTCATTTACTTGCTCTAGATGTGTTATAAAACCGCTCCTTTCATCATTGAAGCCATTAATGCGCTCCTGTACGGTCTCAAGTGTGGCTCTTATTTCATGAAGTTCAGTACTGTCACCTAAATTAGATGCACCAACAGAACTTGAAGAAGATGATGCTCTTGAATTTCTAGGACGTCGGTCACGATAATACTGGGAAGCAGCTGAACCTAGTCCAAAAATTTCCCCATCATTATTTATCCCGCCAGCTGCCTGGTAGAACGCACGTAGTTCATCAATAGAACCAAGAAGTTGCTCAGTAGTCTGTTCAACTTCAACTTGGGTAAGATTTTCATAAGCTTCCTACAATAAACAAGACCAATGGAGATTAGAAACATATTGCATTTAGTTTGATAATTAAAAATAGCACAAGGCAATAAGATGTTGCTGAAAAATGCAGCATGATATTGATGACTACTAGGATACAAAGACTCTGAATGAAAAGGAAAATAAACAGGATAAATGGTAACAGGTTCTATTATAATTGTACTCAATAATAGGAGTGAGTCTACTGCCTCCATAATCAAGTTTCATAATATGAGGAACCTTAAACAAAGATTCTAAATTCATGGATCAATTAATCCTGAAGCCACAAAATAAAATAAAATAATAAAAGGATAAATAGTAAGGAGTGAGAAGTGAGAAGTGATTTTATCCATTTCAGGATTCAATAAATATAAATGAATCCTAGTAAATAATAGAAAAGAGAAGTTTAAAGGCTCATTTTAGCATAGGACTAAAATCAAAGAAAAGTCTCATATGCATATATGAGTCTTCACACTGCTGAAGTTTCATATGGTATCTAGGCTAGGCTAGGCTAGGTTGCTATTATAGTTATAGCCATCATTTGACATAAAAAAATACCAATCCCACATAAATTGGGTGATCATAAGTGTGGGTCCTCAAAATGTAAATGGTTTTGGATATATATGTTGAGCTACATATAGATGCATAAATGAAAAATGGCAGACCATCATAAGTGGCATACACGCACTATAAATATTGAACAATAGGTATATAAGAAGTAATATATATACGGACAGTATGATCAGCAGCAATATATGCACTATAAAAATTCTTGTTGGTCCCTGGTAATTAGTTCCAAGGGGGGTTAGGAATTAATATACTTTTTTCTCGTTTTAATTAAGCTGACTGGAAGTTATTTTGAGAGTTTATTAACTCAGCTTATGGTCAGTTTGGTGAGATATGTTTGAAGACAGCTTTTGTCAGATGTTGACTAAAGTTGTTTTCTTGTGAGTTGAGAATTGACACTCTTGGAGGTCAGCTTCTAACTCAGCACCACTTACTTACTCAAGATCAGCTTAGGCAATTTATATGCTGAGTAAATAAAGTAAACAACACATGCAATTATAAGAGAGAGTTTAGAGATTACTCAGTATCACTTATCCTGGTTCGGCCTCTCTGCCTACGTCCAGTCCCCAGAGTCCTCCAGGATTTTTGAATCCAATACTGAGCTCTTTAAAGGTAGAGCACAAACCGATTACAAGACAGTTGAATATGCAAGAGTACCTTCCTCTATTCGTCTACTCAACTCCTACTAAGTGCTACAACCCAGCACCTAGATTTCTCTACCACTGAAATGCTTACAGCCAAGCACTCAGCTTAACACTCTCAATATTCCTATTGATCACAGACTTGTTATTTTTGAACTAAAGAACACTTTAGATGATTACAAATCAATCTAGCATTTACACATAGAATAGAAAAGTTGGTGTAAGATCCTTTTTGTATTTGAGTGCTTTCTAGACTTTCTCTCTTGTATTTTTCTTTCAATGTTTCGGTTATGACCCAAGTTCATCGATTGTCCTTTTATAGAAGGAAATCTGTAGATTTGATCGTTTTGAAATGTCTTAGCCGTTAACACCAAAACGGCTCTTTTGGGGGAACAATTTCTAGATAGCTTCAGACTGCACCGCCATTCCCTTTCTCTATTTTCTTCAGGCGTCAGGTTTGTCTTCTAGCGTCTGGTTTGTCTTTTTGTGTCAGTTGTCTGTTTCCAATAATCCAACGTCTCATGACTCTTGGAATTAGTCTTTTAGGTGTCTTCGAGGTTCCAATTATTGGTGCAGAGGATTGGCAGACTTTGTCCTTTAGTGAACGGATCCTTTATGCTGTCCTGACTGTCACTCAGCTTCGTTTGTTCTGTTCGAGTATTCAACGTTCATGTTGAGTTCCTTCTAGGTCAGCTCCGTTTTGTTTAACCGCTTTTGAAGAAATCTTTAACTTTAGTCAGCTTCGTTTTGTTTCTAAATTTTACTCCACTCAGCTTCCATTCTGTCATGCTGAGTTCCGTTCTACTCAGCTTCGCTTGTGCTGACTTTTGTCCTGTATTTACTTTATATATTTTTGCACTCAATATACAACAAACATATTAGTACAATTAAATCAAAGCATCTAAATTTAATTGCCTCTTAATCATGGATGATTTTATCAAATCAAAATCTTGTGGAAAGGTGTTTCTACAGTTCTGTAGGGAAAGATTCTAAACCCAAAACAGTTTTATCAGTGACCCCAACTTCTAGACCTACCACTGGTAAAATGAGTATGCAATTCAAGTCTAATAATTCAATGAAGACACCACAGACTCCTTCCAGTGGAAAACTTGCATTCGTCTTGAAGCAGAGGTCAAAGATTGTGGCCCTTGTAGTTAAGTTGGGTGAAGATGAGGAAGATAAATATGAAGCAGATATGGGAATGTCTTAGGTGAGGCATCAGCAAAAAGATAGAAGTTGGGTCAATCTGATTCCTCTGAACTATCAAGACAAGTGGATGTTGGTAATTACTACTTATATACATAATTCCTTTTTCTTTATTTTGTTTTCTTTCTTTCTTTCTCTATTTGTTTATTTTCTTGAGGTTGATTAATGACTGTTTTTGATCTTTTGGTGCTGTGGCTTCGTGATATACAAGATATTTATACAGAATTTTCAATTTGTGCACTTAACTTGATATTAATTCAACCTTACTGCTGTTATTGTGGCAAGCACGACTAATTGTTACTTAAGCTACTGATTGATAGGACTTTTAAAAACCTAATTTCACTCTAAAAAAATAGATTGGCACCAACATATAAGCAACCACATAGAGAGAGAGGGGCAGATGAAAAAAGGAAGAAGGGATTAAAAACAAAAACCATAGCACAAATCGATTATAAATAAGTGATTATAAAAGAAACTAAGCCATTATAAAAGAAACTAAGCGATTATAAATACTTACCTAGCACAAATCCATTTGAAGAGAGAAAAATTTCTTCTTCCTGCAGACCTGGAACTTCCTCCAGGCCATGGGTAGTCTCTGGTTTGAATGGAACGGCTAGGAGAAGAGAAGGATTAGCTCTGGAAGTGAACTGAAACGGAGTTTGGTTTTTGTCGAGCTGAGAATAGCAACTATTGCAGACAAGAGAGTTAGGGTTGTCGAATAAGAAATTAGGGATTTGTTCTTTTCTTTTGATACCCTTTTATATTTTTATTTTATTTTATATTTTCTTTTATTTTTTAATTTTTTTTATTTGCAATGGGCCCCACAAGTTGGTAAAGGAAACTTAAGTAGCTAAAATGGGCGGCAATTCTCCCGCTTATTTCAGCAACAACAAATTATCTTTAGCGATCGAATCGGTTGCAACTTTAGCGACCGAATTTCATCCGGCCGCTAAATTTGGTCGCTAACTTTCTGTTTTCTTGTAGTGAAAATTAAATTTTTATATATACATTTTAACTTAAAATCTATAGATTAAGGGGTTAAGCATTAAAATTCTTAATTACTCAAACTATTTAAATTGTATTGATGCATTTATTCGGTTAGCAATAGTAATATTAAAATATCTTTCAAATTAATTGATCATATGTACATATCATTTAGTGATGGCACAAACAAAAAGTGGAAATTGACATTAAAGAAAAAGAATTAACCTTTTTAGGAGTTATGGGAACGTGGAAAGTGATGTTAATTTATATTCTACTATAAAACAAATTGAGAGCTGGAAAATTGATATTCAAAGAGCATTAGAAAATGAAATATAAAAATAAAAGACATAATATATCATCAACACCTCAAGTTGTCAGAAAATTGCAACCCACCCCTAAACTTAAACCGTAACGACTAACACTCTGAATTTACTTATTTGGAATAATAATCCCTCAAATACCACGTGACAGCGCGTGATTGGAACTTCAAAACGTTACAGCTAACCCCCTACTAGCACGTACTTCCAATCGCACGATGTCACGTGATATTTGAGGGTGTTATTTGTTCTAAATAAGCAAATTGAGAGTTAGTTGTAATATTTTAAAGTTCAGAGGTCGGTTGCAGTTTTTGGACAATTTAGGAATTGAAAATGTATGAGACCAAAATAAAATATAGATTATTTCCCCATAGCATGGATAAAATTTTAAGGGTAAAGTCCATAACAAACTCATGTACTTTTATGTTTCCGTAAAAAATGTACATGTGATTTTTTTTTTTTTTTTGTCCAAACTCAAATATATGTTTGTGTGTATTCACCTTATCGAGGTCTCAAACCAAAGATGGGGTTCTATTAGACATCTAAAAGGATGCCGGATAGAACTCTCTTTTGAAGATCAATTCACATATATATCTAAAGTACGTATGTTTTGTTAAAAACGATAATCTTTTAGTTTGACATTATGAAATGACTGTTAACGATTTTAAAATGGAAAATTTTAAAAATTAAAATTGTTTAGTATAACAGTTACTGTATTATGAAATCATATTTTTTATTTTCCAAAATCATCATTTTCGGAGCTTTTCACTTTCTCTACTCACCAAACAACACCTAAATTACTTCAAAAAAAAAAAAAATTGAAGAATTAAAGTTGCTTAGAATATTATCAAGTCTTTGATTTTTTTTTTTAAATTTTGATGTCATCGTTTTTAGCAAAGTGAAAAATGTCAGTCATCTCCTAGTTCATTAAAAGATTATGAAGTCATTCCTATAGTAAAGACTCTGAAGTCGATTCTGGATGAAATTTGTTTTCCAACATCGTGTCAAAAACAGTTTCAAATACTATTTATCATTGCTCTATCACGATCTATGATATTGAAGATACCAATTTAAGCTCTATTTCTAAACTACAAATTTTTAATTACTTATATCGAAATATATTATTTTCTCTATTTGTGTCTTTTTCTGGTCCGGACTGGTTGCATGGAACTATTTCTTCTGATTTGATTCAATGATTAAGTTTCTATTCGTTTAAAAAAAATACATCTATTAAATATAAAGAACATATATATAAAGAACATATATAGATATTCTATCAAATATAATACTAAATATATTATAGCATGACATAATATAAAGGGTAAATTTCAAAAACAAACCCTGTGGTTTCATGTTATTCCAAAAAAACCCTTGTGGTTTGTTAATACAAAAAAAAATGACTGTGGTTTGCGCCGTTACCCGAAAATGCTGTCAGGCCCGGCCCAAGCCCGTATAAGTCCGTCAAAAATTGGACGGGTTTGAGCTTTGCTAATTTTACATCGGGCCGGCCCGGCCCGATAAAAAATATTATATATATATATATATATATATATATATATATATATAAATTGTAGTATATTTTTTATAAAGATAAATATAAATAATTTAATTTTGTTGGTTTCATTATCTTTGAATTAAAAATTTTAGGTAGGCTTAGATCATTATTATTATTTTTTTGGTTGGAAAAATGGCAAGGAAATTTTGCAGATTTGCAGTGTGTGGATTACGGCGGCGAAGGATTGAAAAAATTAGGGGTTTAGAAATAACAACTTTGATAATTAAAACAAAAAAAAAAAGGATAAAGTACTGATTTTTTTTTTAATTACACATTAATATAAATTTAATTGTATTTTTTTTAATATATAGATGGGCTTGGACGGGCGGGCTTGGGATTCATATCTTAGGTCCAAGCCCAGCCCGAGCCCGACTAAATTTCTTACGGGCTGGGCTGGGTCTGGGCTCGTCAGGCTTTATTAAAAGCCCGACAGGCCCGGTCCGAGCCCGACCCAGTCCTGCCCAGTCCCAAGTCTTGATTATGACTGAATTGAAAATACAAGTGATCTGACAATCTGTTAATAACAGATGCAGGAAAGCAAAACAGAATGAAATAAAATGAAACAAAATTGTAACTAATTTGTTACAGTGTAAAGTAGGTAAACAACATTAACAACTTTTAATAGATGTTAAGCTTGCATTCCTCCCTCAAGCTGGAATTGATGATAAAATAATTCCAAGTTTGACTGATAATTGTGCAAGTTTTGAACCAATCCATGGTTTAGTGAAGAGGTCTGCTAGTTGATTTTCTGAATTCACATGAGGAGTAGTTAAGAAACCTTGCTCCACATAATCATGAATAAAACGAACATCAATATCAAAGTGTTTCGTGCGATCATGATCAATGGGGTTAGCAGCAATTGCTATAGCAGAAGTGTTATCACAATGCATTGCTATAGGAAGTTGCACTTTGACCAGAAAAATCTTGAGAATATAAAATATCCATCGAATTTCACAAGCAGTAACAACTAAGCTTCTGTATTCAGCTTCTGAGGAGGATCTGCTCACTGTTGCTTGTTTTTTAGTTTTCCAAGACACCAATGCTTTACCAATAAAGATGCAGTAACCTGTTACTGATTGTCTTGTGGTCTTGGACACAGCCCAATCCGAATCACAATAACCACTGATAGTTAAATCTTGTTGAATGGGATAAAGAATGGCTTTGTTAAGAGTACCTTTCAAATACTTCAATATGTGTAATGCAGCATCCAGATGGTGTTGACAAGGCTTTGACATAGCCTAACTGAGCAACTGAGTGGGAAAGCTTATGTCTGGCCTTGTAAAACCTAGGTACAAAAGTCTCACAATTAATCTACGAAAACTATCTGGTGACTCCAAAACTTCAGTCTTGTCATGAAATTGAAAACCTGAAGGCAAAAGAGATGTTGCTACATGAGCTTCTGCTAGATTAGAATCCTTAAGCAAATCATTAACATATTTTGTCTGTGAAATCAATAAACCCTAGTCTGACCTTGCTATTTCTATTCCTAAGAAATACTTTGCATACCCAAAATCCTTGATTGTGAACTTTTTGTGCAAATACTACTTGACTTGAGTTATCTGAACTTCTGAAGTGCCAGAAGTCAGCAGATCATCTACGTATAGCACAATAACAGTGAAATCTGTTGCAGTTTGCATTGTGTATAAACAATGGTCATGTGGAGATCTTATAAAACCAAAATTGACAAGTGTTGAGAACATTTCCTTGTTCCATTGTCTACCAGCATGTTTCAATCCATAAAGGGATTTGACAAGCTTGCAAACTTTTTTTTTGTCTTCTACTTCATACCCTTCTGGTATCTTCATGTATAGATCCTCATCAATAAAGCCATGTAAGTAGGCATTATTGATGTCTATTTGATGTGTAGGGATTATTGATGTCTATTTGATGTGTAGCCCATCCTCTAGCTGCTGCAATGGCTAAGAAGATTCTCACTGTGACTCCCTTTGCTACAGGTGAATAGGAGGCTGTATAATCAATACCAAACATTTTGATTATAACCTTTTGCCACTAGTCTAGCCTTAAACCTATCAATGGAGCCATCTGAGTTATACTTTACTCTGTATACCCATCCTGATGCAATTGGTTTCTTCCCTGGTGGCAATGATTCAATAATCCATGTCTTGTTATCTTCTAAGGCCTTAAGTTCCAATTTCATAGTTGTAACCCACCTTGGATCCTTCACAGCTTCAGAATAGGACTTAGGCTCATGTTCTTCTGCAATTTTAGCTAAGAAAGCTAAATGTTGCTTGTTGAAAATGGGCAAGCAATTGATCATATTCGAAGAATTTGCTTGTGCAGCAGATACAAAATCAGTTAGCCATGCTGGTTTCTGAACATGTCTGCCTGTTTTAATCATTTGAACATTTGCTGGTTTAGAAGTAGTGACAATCTTATCACTCATAACATGTTGACCAGCATATGTACCTGCAGAACTAGGGAAAACAGACAACTCAGCAATGTCAGTGTTGAAAGTTTGTGGTCCTTTGATTTCCTTAAAAGGAAAGATTTCTTCATGGAAAATCACATCCCTGGAGACTATTAATGCCTCTGTGTCAAGATTGAATACTAAAAATCCTTTTTGACCTTGCTTGTAACCCATAAAGACACCTTTAAAAGCTCTCACTTCTAATTTGTCCTTGTTAGGCTGTGTGTTTGTGATGTAGCATAAACATCCAAAAACCCTCAAATTGTCATACTTAGGCTCTCTCCCATATAAGATCTGGAAAGGTGTTTTCCATTTTAAGGATTTTACTGGCAAGAGGTTTATTATATGTGTAGCTGCAAGAACAACCTCACCCCAAAAGAGCTAGGTGTTTGAGATTGGAACAATAAGGATCTTGCCACTTCTAATATATGTCTGTGCTTGTGTTCTGCTACCCCATTCTGTTGGGGTGTGTAGGCACAGGTTTTGTGATGAACAATACCATGAGAGGAGAACAAGCTAGTACACAAACCATTGACAAACTCGGTTCCATTGTCACTTTTGACTATTTTGACAGTTGCTTCAAACTGGTTTTGCACATACAGAAAGAACTGTTTGAGAGATTCATAAACTTCTGTTTTGGACTTAAGTAATATGACCCATAAAGCTCTTGAATAGTCATCTATGATAGTAAGAAAAAATCTTGCTCCTGTCATAGACTGTTGATGATAAGGGCCCCAAACATCCAAGTGTACTAATTCAAAAATTTTGTGAGATACAGTTTGACTGCTGGGAAAATTTAGTCTATGTTGTTTAGTAAGTGGACATATAGAACAAGGGTCTTTCATTTCTTTGAAGTTAAGTACAGAGACATGCTTAATCTTCTCTACAGAAGTGAGTCCTAATCTTAAATGCCATAAAAGACTCATCTTTGGAAATACAATCATCACCTCGAGTGTTACAATTAGAATAAAAATCTGTAATAACTTGCTGCTGGAAAGATCTATGTGTAATCTTGTACAGTCCCTCATGAAAGAATCCTACTCCAATTACCTTCTCAGTCCTCAGGTCTTGTAACAAGCAATAATTTGCATAAAAAATGACCCTGACTTGTCCTTCTTGCAATAATTGCCCTACTGAGATAAAGTTATATTGAAATGCAGGTATGTGCAAAACATTTTTCAACACCAAATCACTATGGAAAAACACAGAACCAATATGTTTCACTTGTTGTATACTACCATCAGGTAGATGTACATTTCTCCTGCTTGCTGCAATTTTAAATTGCGTAAAATTGGAAAGCTTACCACTCATGTGAGAGGTAGCACCCGGATCTATTATCCAAGAATCTTCATCATGTTTTTGTGCAAAAATAGAAGTAGTTAATGAAAAATGTGATGTACCTGTAAAACCAAAGAATTGAGCAAAGTTTGCAGACTCATCTTGGTTCTTCTTTATGAATTTCTGAAATTCTTTCTGAAACAGTTGTGAAAACTTTTCAGATTACTTATCTTCGGCGTCTGAGTATTCTTCAGCCTCACTCTGCACCATATGTGCTTGATTATTCTTTTTCCCTCCCGCTTTCTTCTTTAGCTTATACCAATCCAGGTATCCAACCAATTTGAAACAATTTTCTTTAATATGCTTGTTCATTTTGCAATATGTACAGAAAAGTTCCCCCTTCTTCTCTCCTCTTTTGAACCACTAACAACTGCATTTGCAATTTATATAACATTTTGCTTCTGCTTCTTCATTTTCTGAATGTAAGAATAAGCTTTATTGACTGATGGCAATGGATCCATCATCAATATTTGATCTCTTGTAGCATTATATAGATCATTTAAGCCCATTAAAAATTGCATAAGATGATCTGCTTCAATCATTGATGATAATTTCTTGGCATTGTCTGTGCAATTACAGACTGGGATAGGGTTTAATTCTGCCAAATCCTCCCACAGTTTCTTCATCTTGGTAAAATATAGTGACACATTCATGTTTCCCTGCCTTAAGAAACTTAACTCCTTCTTCAATTGATAAATCAAAGGACCATTAGATTCACCAAATCGTTCCTCAAGTTCAAGCCACAATTCCTTAGCAGTTTTTACATACAAGAATGATTCACACAATTCTTTTGAAATTGAATTGATTAACCAAGACAACACCATATTATCACATTTCTGCCATTTTTTGTAATTTGCAGAAAATATTGGAGGCTTAAGCTCATCCCTCAACACAAAATCCAGTTTATCTTTAGCAGAAAGACCAATTTTAAAAGCACGAATCCAAGAAAGATAATTCGTAGTTGTGAGAAGAACATTTACCAGTACAAGGGCTGGATTATCTGAATTGTTTAGTCGCATTATATCGGAATCGTAAAGTGAATTTTCATCATTCATAAATTCAGATCGCAATTCCTCACTAACAGATCGCTCGTTCTTTTCCTTCACAACTTCTGATTTCAGACCTACACCAATAGGTATAGCATTCTTCTTGTTCATAGTTTCCGATCTCCGGTCATCATTCCGATGAATACTTGATTTAGGACCATCAAGAGCACGTCTGTAATTCATGTTTGCACCTTGTGGTTGATAACGATCCTCGAATTCTTGTGGAAAATCATATTCATCTTCTTCATCATTGAGGTGATAATTAACATTCCTCAAAGTCCTTCGATCATGATCTTTCTTCATCATCTCAACTTCTCACTCTAAAAAAATCTTTGCGGAAAACTTTGAATCGAGTTTCAAAGTTCTGATACCATCTAGAAAACTAAAGAGAGAATGAGAAATGAACAATTTGATTATGACTGAATTGAAAATATAAGTGATCTGATGATCTGTTAATAACAGATGTAGGAAAGCAAAACAGAAGTGTAACAGAATGAAATAAAATTGTAACTAATTTGTTACAGCGTAAAATAGGTAAACAACATTAACAACTTGCAACAACTTTTAATAGCTGTTAAGCTTACAACTTTTCAACTCTAGAGGATCCCTATCCCATATTATGTTATTTATACTGGAAAATACTGTATTAGAAAATATTACTGTATTTATTTAAAATAATAATTCAACATAAAAGTTTAGGTTAGTAATCTTTTAAGAAAAAATAAAACATTTTTCCAAACTTTTAAAACCTTATTACACTCTTTCTTAGCGTTTTGAAACTAGTAGTCAACTATCAAATTTTTTCGTTTTCCGATATTAAATGTAACGTTAATCATTGAATTTATATGGTTGTTTTAAAATGGTCACTCAATTTCAATTTGTCTCATTAAAATCATTCAACTTTGAGTTTTGTTTCAATTAGATCACTCCGGTTATTTCAGTGATTAAAGACATCGGAATTTTGACAGAGTGACACATCAATATTTGTCAACTGCATTTTTAACCGAAACGATATATGGTTGTTAGAGTTAGAGATAATACTCTTATTATCTCTTAAGTATATTTGTTAATATCTCTATATCTCTTGCTATTATCTGTTCAGATTTAGATAATTAGTTTATTCTTAGAGATTATCACATAGAGTTTCAATCACAGTCCATATATATATATATATATGTGTGTGTGTGTTCCCTGTATTTGTACTTGACAATACTCAATTATTCAATACAAGTGAAATTACAATTACAATAGTCATTCACTTATCATTACATGGTATCAGAGCAGGATACCTAAACCTAAAAACAAATCCTTCGAATCTGCAAAATTATCTCCTCCTCCTGTTCTCGACCGACTTGCCCTTCTCCTTCTCGTGCTTCCCATTCAAATCCAAACTTTGAGTACTCATTCACTATTACCTTGCTTCCTATTCCACTCACACTTCGATCTTCCATTCCCGGCTTTCTATTAAACTAAAACTCTTCCGTTCACCACCTCTTTTAGTCTCTACTCATTACATATTTTTACCATTCTCCTATTCGTTATCAACTCGTTTATGTCATCCAATGGCTTCTACTGATTTGTCCAACTACATTGCTCCCACAACTGCCATGAACAATTCTGTCCCGATTCTGGTAGAAAGTTCTAGCTATGTTCCACAAGGATCAAATCCTCAAATTAGATCAAACTTTACTGAATCAAATCCTATTTTACATCAAAATTCACCGTCCTTAGCCAATTCTGAATTCACTCTTTTCCCTACTACGAACTCGTCCCAATAATCATTGCCTCTATGGCGTTTTATTTCACCGTTTCCATCTGAACATGATCAGAATAATCCCAGGTCTGTCAAAACTTCCCACTTATTATCCAACCCTGCGTGCTCCTCATATCCTCGTCCAACCACACCACCCCATGTTCCATACCAACCCACTCCAATTTCGTCTGTCTAATCACAACCTCAACCAAGTCGCCCTGTTACACTTCCAAGGCCAAATTTTCATCCACCGGGCTCTCCCGATGAATCCTATTATCATTAAACTGTTCGTCCTCGTCCTCAGGCGCACATTACGTGGCAGCAACAAACAGACCCCTTTACAGGACCACCACGACCATAGTACCTGGACACAAGAGCCACACATCACATGACTGTTGATCCATCTCAGCTTCATTCCATGCAATATTACCCTAGATCTGATAATGTTCAGTTTGGCAATGGACAAGGTTTGCAAATCTCTCACTATGGTCAGTCAAAAATACAAAATTTAAATATTTGTGATGTGTTACTAGTCCCTAAGCTTACCAAATATTTATTATCTATACAACACTTCACTAAAGACAATAATTGTTATTTTCAATTTTGGCCTAACCATGTTTTGATAAAGGATCAGGAGACTAGGGCAATTCTCTTAGACGGACCGAGTAATGACGGACTGTATGTGGTGCCTCCTGCTCTGAAACAAGCACTAGTAGGAGAAAGAGTACCTTTTGAGAGGTGGCACGCTGATCTCGGACACTGTCAGAATCATAAAGTCAGTTCCATTATCAAACAACATCGGTTACCTTCCTCTTCTTCAGCTGTTGAGTGTTCTTATTGTCCTTTAGGAAAATCAAAACGTTTACCTTTGCCTTCATTAAATCGTACTTGTTCTACTTTGTTTGAGAATTTACATATGGATGTTTGGGGTTTTGCACCTATTATTTCTAATTTTGGACATCGATATTTTCTAGTTATCATTTATGAGTTTTCTAGATATAGATGGATTTTTTGTTTAAAACATAAAAATGTTACTTCTTTTTTTGTGACTTATTTGCTATGATCACCACTCAATTTAATGCAAATGTTAAATCCGTGTATTCTGATTTTGGTGGCGAATTTCAAAAACTTCAGCCTTTTCTAAAAAATAAAGGCATTATGCATAAACTTGCTTGCCCTAATACTCATGCTCAAAATGGCATTGCTGAAACAAAAATCAGACACTTGGTAGATACTTCTCTTACAATATTAGCTAATGCATCTTTGCCTCTCAAATTTTGGAACTATGCAATAACTCACAGCATGAAATTAAGCAACATGTTGTCCACCACATCCCTTAATAACTGTTCACCATTATTTAGGATATTCAAAAACCATCCTGATTATTCATCCCTAGGAATCTTCGGTTGTGGCATCTTTTCATCTCTTCGCCCTTATAATCGTCATAAATATAGCTTTCATTCGAAGTTATGTGTCCATCTTGGTTCTTCACCGAATCATTCGGGTGATATTTGTTGTGATTTAAACTCCGGACTTATCTATATGTGCAAATTTGTTGAATTTCGTGAAAAAGTTTTTCCTGCTGCACTTAATTCATCCTCCACTCCTACTAGTTCGAACTCAGTACACAAAACAGTGCATCAGCTTCCGTCTCTGCTTAGGCTGCCACCATGTATTTTATCTCACTCTCATTTTCGTCCCTTTCATACATCTACTCCCCCCTACACTGGCCCCTACTACTTTACATGGACATTCTCCTGGTCCACTAGAAGCTTCATTTATGAATCATATGGACTCTAGAAATCAACCTGCTGCAGCGACCTGCTCCACTCCATTGAGTGTTATCCGTCTCCCTGATACAACACCTACTTTTGAAGAAATTTCTCAAATTCCATCTCTGTATCATGCCATTATAGCTGCTGATGGTCCTGAGAGATCCATTTCTCACCCACATGCTACTGCAATTTTACGTAGCACGATGGCTTCCCCAACTACAGCCAGTTGGATAAATTTACAAAATTGTCCTATTCAGAATTTGGTTCACCCCATTCTTGAAGCATCTCCATCAGAAACGTCAGCAGGTTCAGCTCCTGATATTAGTTCTGGCCGACTTCAGCAGGTCCAGCTCTCTCCAACTTCCTCTGCGATCATATCATCAGGTGCAACTCACCATTCATCGTTACCTGCTCGAGGTCACTATATGCAACTACAGCACTCCACACTTCATTCCAGGGGACGTTTTGAGGGTCTCATTGCATGTCATCCTCATGGTCAACTCGCACCCATGTGCTTCACTCAAGCTAACAAAATTCCTCATTGGAGAGCAGCCATGTCTGAGGAAATAAAAGCTCTCTTAGAAAATGAAACTTGGAGTCTCGTCCCTCGACCTAAAGGCAGAAACATAATTACATCTAGGTGGCTGTTCTGAATCAAACACAAATCTGATGGTTCAATTGAGAGATACAAAGCTCGGCTTGTAGCACGTGGTTTCACATAATAGTTCGATATTGATTACAAGGAAATATTCAGTCCCATGGTCAAAGCAACCAGCATTCGCACCATCCTTGCCTTGGCAGCCTCACATGGGTGGTTTGCAAATCAACTTGATGTCTCTAATGCATTCTTACATGGAAATTTAAGTGAACAAATTTTTATGGAGCAACCCCAAGGCTTTCGTGATATTGACAAAACCCGATCATGTGTGCCTTCTGAAAAAGAGTCTTTAGGGTCTCAAACATGTGCCTCGGGAATGGTTCACTAGGCTTAAGAATTTTCTTCTTCATCTTAGATTTACTATGTCTCAGGCAGATAATTCTTTATTCATCAAACGTCACGGTAGTGATAAAATCTTCATTCTATGCTATGTTGATGACATGTTGGTCATAGATACCTCATCTTCTCTTATTTTTAGCATGATTACACACATTGAACATGAATTCCCTATTCGCAATTTGGGTCCTGCCGAATTCTTTCATGGTGTTGAGATCACATATACCAAGCAAGGCCTACAGTTATGTCAAGCCAAGTATGTTAGTGATATCCTTGAAAGGATCATGATGCTTGGCTCTAAACCAACTCACACACCGATGGACACAACTCCGATTCTTCTAAAAATCTTGGTACACGACTTGTCTCTAGGGATGAATACAAAAGTATAGTTGGTGCTCTATAATATCTCATGTTGACTCGCTCGGATATAGCATTTGCTATGAATAAACTATGCCAGTTCCTACATTACCCCATTGACGAGCACTGGAAATTTGTCAAACGGGTCCTCCGCTACATCCAAGGTACTCCGGATAGTGGACTTCTTCTTTCATCCACCAAGATTGATCATATCCATTGCTACTATGATAGTGATTAGGGGTGGCTGTCTTGATGATATGCGCTCCACTGGGGCATTCTGTATTTTTCTTGGCAAGAGTATGGTATCTTGGCACACCCGGAAACAACCCACCACAGCTCGTTCCTCCACCGAGAGTGAATATAAAGCGATTGCAAATGCTACAACTAAACTTCTGTAGCTTTGCTCTCTCCTCACTGATCTTGGGTTTCCTATTCCGACTCTAGTGCAATTATGGTGTGATAATATTGGTGCCATCTATCTCACCAGTAATCATGTTTTTCATGCACGAACTAAACACATTGAACTTGATTATGACTTTGTACGAGAACAAGTCAGTTCTGGTTTCATTCAAGTTAGATTCATACCGACAGAAGATCAAATCATTGATATCCTCACCAAACCTCTGACTAGTGCACTGTTTCTTCTCCTACGGTCCAGGCTCTCAGTACATGCATGTCATCGGTTTGCAGGGGGTGTTAGAGTTAGAGATAATAATCTTATTATCTCTTAAATATATTTGTTAATATCTCTTTATCTCTTGCTATTATCAGTTCAGATTTAGATAATTAGTTTATTCTTAGAGATTATCACACAGAGTTTCAATCACAGTCCATATCCATGTGTTCCCTGTATTTATACCTGACAATACTCAATTATTCAATACAAGTGAAAATACAATTACAATAGCCATTCACGTATCAATACGAGAAATTATATTGTATGCCATAGCCACTTAAAATAAGACAGCTGTACGACTTAGTAAACGTTTTCGTGGATGAGGATGCCTAAACCTAATCTTCCCCAAATATAAGAACTATCTCTCTTAAACAATGCAGTCGGCTACCATTCGTTTCCCGTTTTCTTCCGCAGACTGCCACCAGTGTTCTTTTGGTTCTCCTCCGACCATCTCCGATCATCCTTCCCCGCCTGCTCCTTTCTTTTCTCTTCCACTTCTGGAGGAAAAGTAAAAACTGAATATCATTGGCCAGCAGAGAGAAGAATGATGCAGAACTGAGAACAGGTGACTGAAACATGTAATTGATTAATGGAGAATTGGATCTGAAATCCACTCATCATCACCTACAAGTTGTAAAATGTCGAAAGCAAAACAAACTAATATTTGGATCTGAACTTTGCTTTTTAGTTTTAATTGCAAAAATTCCACAATGAATTAATTGATGTAAACCACCACCGTAATTAAATTAATTAAGTAATGTTCTTTACATTCTATGAGATTAATGCTTTCTTAATGCTAAAATTGTTTTGGGGAAGAACAATTTGTGAATGAACTCACTAAAAGTTTCAGTCCGAACCCAAAATTAAGTATATATTGTCTAGAAAAACTTCCTCTACTTGACTGAAATTTCTGGCAATTATTCAACACTTTGAAGTTTGAAGTTAGATGTAGGGAGACGAAGTTGGATCGATAAGAGAATTCAGACGGAATCTGACCCCAAAAACCAAGTAGTTGACAGGATGAGATAAATCGATCCGGAGCTGTGGTGGTCACCGACGATATATAACAGACTGAGTAGTGGTGGGCGGGCGGAAGTTTTTCTCACAGAAAGAAGAGTTATACAGTTGTTTTGGGGCAGATTCATATAATCTCTCGTACAGCTGTCTTATTTTAAGTGGCTATGGCATACCACATTAAATTGTGATGCGGTATGTCGCCATACAATATAATTTCTCTATCATTACAATGGTATCCACGTATGTGCCACCAAGCTGCCGTGTGCCAGTTATTTTTATGGAAAAAATAACATTTAGTTTTTTTACTTATGGTTGCCACGTATCGTTATGGCCAGAGATATAACTCATATTGGCATATCAGCCATGTCATCATTACGATGTTTTTTAACCATTGAAATAGCCGGAATGACCTACTTGAGACAAAATTCAAAACTGCATGATTTTATAAGATAAATTAAAATTAACTGGCCATTTTGAAATGACCATGTAAGTTGAATAATCAATGCTGCATATTTAACCCCGTTTTCCGGTGGTGTTGTGAAATACTGGAAAATATTTATTTTCTAAATACAATATTTTCTTCTGTGGTGAAGCGCTTAGCCTAGTGGTTGAGAGCTTACATATGCCTTGGGAAGTCATGGGTTCAAATCACATCCGGGTCTGGTGGAGATTTTATATATATATAACGTGGATCGAATGCTTAAGTGAGTTGCGAAATTGTAAATTGTACCTTTGTGAGATTTAGACCCATTTATATAGGAGCGGAGACTTTAAGTCTATCTAGAAGTAAATAGACTTTGAATCCTGATAAGGAAATGACTTTGAAAACGTCGAGATTCCTTATTAGGAAGCGCTATCTACGCACGCTAAAAAGGTTCTTAATCATGATTGGATGTGAAATCCTCGCAAAAGCTGGAAGAAACTTTTGAAAACCCAAATTGTGCATTTGGTAATATTGGTAATATAAAGCGATTTTGACACAATAATTCAAAATTATCAGCCTAAAGGAATAATACAAAACCTTGAAAATCAAATTCATTATCCACACGTTACCAAACTCTATAATCTTTTTTTTTTACCAACGGTTGTCATTTGATATGTAGCATATATTTATATTCTTTTACGGTTAATACACCGTGAGTCCCCTGAACTTGATCCAGAAACCTGTTTGACACCTTAAACTTAAAAAGTGTATCGTTATTCATTTGAATTTGCTTAATGTTATCGATCGGTGACCTGAACTTTTTTTTAATGTAACCTATTTACCCTTTAACTTCCTTATACATTGTTAAATCATTCTTCTATATGGTGATTGCAAGAATCACATAATGTTTCCATGCAAAATAGGTTTATTCATTAAAGGTGAATTTACCAAAACAATTCCATGATTATTAGATTGGGATATATGTGAATGAAAATGACAGCTTTTAGCAAGATCTCCATTATCATTTGTTACAGATGGGCTTAACAATTTGAATGGGCTTAAGCCTAAAAGCCCACGAAAGGAGGTATCTCATGAAACATAGTGACCCAAGGTAACAAAAGTAGCCCACAGTCTATGTAAGGACATCATCGTTATTCCGTCATAAGGGTTAGAGCACTGTTACCCCTTCCACCTGTCCTCTTAACTATTATCCCATAACATTTATCCATTTACTTATTTAAAATATGGGAAAATTACAAAATCGGATCAAATAGGAGACCCATTTATATATTTAACTCATTTACTCAACCTATTATATATCTAAATTATGTTTGTGTGACTTTTCTAAAATACCTTCAATATGTTTGTAATTTTACGACGCGGTCGTCTCCCTCCCGACTGACTTCGCGAAACGATGCTTTTGCGACATATGCGAAGCTAATGTTTGGTTTAGTTGATAATTTTAATCCGCATATGCGAAATCTGGACGTATTTTTAAGAGTATTCGCGAAGTGGTATATAAAAAAAAGCCAAACAACAAGGGATTCTAACAATAAAATCATAACATTATCAAAATTTACAACAAGATTGCCACAATAAACTCCTAACAAATCACTTCAAAGTGAACCTGACGAATCTGGACGGAAGTTTCTCCCTGTACTGGAAGTCCAGACTTTTTGGGATGGACGTTTCCCATGCTGCACACCAAGATTGACACGATCTCTCTTAACGAATTATTTTAAAGTAAATGTGACAAATCTTGAGGGAAATTTCTCCCTATACAGGAAAGAAAGTCACCTCCTCTGCATTCCAATACGCCGTCTTTCAGAAAGGGATGTTATGTATTCAACCACCTTCAGAAAAATTTAATCGTGTTAGGCAGAAAAAATGACAATTTGGCTTTGCGAAATGAGGATTAGCGAAGCATGCGAATATAAATGTGCAGGAAAGAGGATGATTTTACTTAGCGAATTGATGTTTTCGCAAAGTCTGCGAGGTCTGAAACGTGACGATCTAGATCGCATATCGATGCTTTCGCGAAGTCTGCGAGTGAAAAATCATGAACTTTTCTACTCGCAGACTTCGCGAAATAATCGATCCGCGAAGTAGATCGTCACTTTTCAGGCTATTTCTCATCACAAATCTTCGCGAAATCATCGACTATTCGAAGTGATTTTCTGGAAAAACGCAGAGAAAACAGTAGATATTTACATTTTTCGCGTCTTTTACCCTTAAAATCGACAATAACAATATGATAAACTGAGAAAAACGATGAAAATAACGTAGAATAACCATTTCTTCGACTGTAACAAGAAGAAAGAAACCAATGAATGAGCAGGAACAAGAAGATGGAGAACCATGACTTCGTTTTCTAGGATTAGGAAGATGAAGAATCAAGAGATGAATAGAGGAAGAAGAGAAATACATGGTGATGTGGAGAAATGATGCAGATTTCGCGAAATTTAAAGGAAGATCAAACGTCTGGGAATCATTTGGGGGAGAGTAACCGTTCGCGTAACCAGTACGGGGAAGGGGGAAGATGAAAAAGTAAAGGTATTTTGGGAAAGTCACACAAATATAGTCTAGATATGTAATAAATTGAGTAAATGTGTTAAATATGTAAATGAGTCTCCTATTTGATCCAATTTTATAGTTTTCCCTTAAAATATTAATATTTGTTCTCGAATTATTATTTAGTAACTGTTGGGGACTAATTTAATTTTTTATGTTTTAGCATAGGTTATAATTTTTACTCTATAGTTATTTTAATTAAATTCATTTTGCAACAAAATAAAAATGTGATAAAAAAATAGAAAATAATATCAAAAGATTATTATAAAAAAAAACAGAAATAAAAAGAAAAGAAAAGAAAAAGAAATAATAAAAATCAGGGCCAAATTTGCACTATTTTTCAGTAACCCATCCAGCAACTTCAACAATGAAGACGGACCGCGAAACAACAAGATATCAAACAATTATTATTTTTTTCAGAAAGTTCGGGGTGTTAGCTTTCCGGAATGTAAAAAACGGAGCTAAAACGAAGCTGGTAGAATTTTTCAAAGAGAAGCAGTGCTGAAAAACGGGTTTGAATATGTCTTCCTATTTGAGGAACGTATTTCATGGCATTACCTTCATTTTTCCAACTCTCAACTCAGCCATTTTCTTTCTTCAACTTATGGAAATGTAATGGGATCATGGGTGAGAAGTTTAAGGACCACTAACATGAGATTTGTTGCTCAAAATCCTATAAATAGAGCTCAACTCTTTCATCCAATCTCCACTCAAAATCAATCAAAAACACAGAACAACTCAATTTGTCTCTCAAATTCTTTGCCAAAATCGGCCTTTTTTTATCAATCCTTAGGTTCGTAGAAATCGTTCTTTAGCATCTAATTAGTTTAAACAAAGTCTCAATTTTCAGAAATAGTTCTTCAATCTCCAGTTCCTCAGAAAAGCTTCCAATTTTCAGAAACTTCAAATCCAAAATTCTCTTAGTTTACTCAATCAATTCTCAAATTGTTTTTTGCAATCTCTTCGTTAAGTCATTTAGATCATTACCCAATTCTCGATTCGAGCTCTTTTAGTCTAAATCAAATTTCGCCATTGTCATATTCTTCAAAGCTTCAAGCACTTTTCGTGAAACCGAGATCACCGAAACCCCATTTTCGAGTCATTATTAGTTTACACACCTATTCTAAATCATGTTTAGAAACTTTTCATTGATCTCAATCAATTAAAAAGACCCAGAAACAAGCTTTTGAATATTTCGTTATTGAAAAATTCATCAAACAACTTTTCTGGTGAGCCGTTTTCCAAATTTTATTTCGAATTCGTTAGCTGACCGTTTTATCCCAAATTAATTTTAATCTCTTTATTGACATCTATTCTCGAATTCTCAATTTTTATTTCGTAAAAAACGACCTCCTACAGCCTTCAAAATTTCCCTCAAAGTACCCTCCACGAAACAGAATCAAGCTTTTGGTTTTTCAACCATCAAACAATTATTCTGTCACCCCATTTTCAATAATTTATTCCGACTCATTTACTCAACCTTTTTCTGAAATTCCAGTTCTAAACCCTTCCTTCGCACACTAACTTTAAATACTAGCATCCGTTTCGCTCAAATCCGGTCTCCACAGCCTCCGTAATCGAGCCCGAAAGTCCCATGAAAGCATCAGTTTAGTTTCATTTTGCTGCTGACTTGGTGGTAAATTGCTGGTGCAGTCCCTGAACTCTCTGAATTGCTTTGAATTCGCCCAGAATTATCTGGACAATGCAACAACCCCCGAACTGATTTTCCAGAGTTCCAATCCTCAATTTCACACATTTCAATGACATCAAAGAGATTGGTTAATTTTATTTCATCCCGTATATATTTGCTTTTGTGACTTATTTATATTTCTAGTTTTAAAGTTATCGTTTTTAAGTTGTAATTTTCATGCTTTATTATTATTTGTAATACAAAAAACATTGAAAAATATTTTCAAAATAAATAAAAATAATAAAAGAAAAATTAAAAAATTTATATCTTTGTGTTGTTTTATTGCCTTTATTTTTGGTACTTATCCTAAAAAGTTGTTTTTCCGACCGACCTGTCAAGTAACGTCGGGGCTCAAGACCGTTGTTTTTATTTTCAGTCCTTGTAACGGTCGTCAATCGCTTTTCGTTTAGAATTCAAGTAATTTAGGCGCATTTTATTTATTTACTTTATCCAATTACCATTTTACCCTTTGAGAACTAGCTTCTCTGGTACGCTCGCATTATTTTTACCATTTTTTAATCGCCGCAAACGCGTATCAAGGTTGAAAATTGAGATATTTCGAAAATATCGCCAACAGTAACATTTTCCATTTAACCTAACAAAACTGATAATATCTCAACTAATATGGATGGTAAGTTAAAATCTTAATCTAAGATGACTAAATAACAGAACATAAATAATTATCACCAAATAATAAATTGAAAGAAAAGAACGACATTATACATATGTAAGATGACCAATAAAACTTTTAAAAATGTGATGTCTTTTCTCAAACTTAAAGATTTATCACATTCTGTTCTTAAAAAAGCAATATGATTAACTTAATTTAGAAAGTGTTTGTTTCAACTTTTCGGATGATATAGCTTTTCACTCCAAACTACAGAAAACGTAACATATGGTTAGATTTATATAACTTCAATATTTATCATTTTTTATAAAAATTGTAACGTTGTAGAGCTTTCACGAAAAATATCTTTTTGAAGTTTTTCATGAACAATTGTTTATAGTTATTTGCTACTGACAAAAGTATCCTGCTTATTTCCAACAAATATATTTATTATTTAATATTATTTCTATTTATATAACATCATTATCGAAAGAATACAGTTTTATAGCGTTAAAAAAATATTTTAAATATTTTATTTCTTTATTTAGATTATATGTATTAATTTATGTAATGCATTTTTTTTATTTTATAATTTAAAACATGTTCATATTTAAAAGATGTACATACTAATATCAACATTTTTATATATTTTACTAAATATTAATCATTAAACAGTTAATAACAAATAGCTAACAGTAACAACAAACAGCTTGCTGCAATTGCAAATCTTAACAACTATTAGCTAACAGCTGAACCAAACAGACTCTTAGTGTAGAAGAAAGATGTTTTCCAGAAGGGACAAAATGTGACATATATCATGACAGTTATAAGTTAGCTAAAACTTAGTTACCATTGTATAAACTTTAAAATTATTGATAATAATTCAAAATTTTAAATCAGTTAAACGTATTTGAAATTAAAAATTTGTTCTATGTAAAATTATGTTAGAAGCACACAAAAAAAAAACCTTTGAAAGTACTAAAAATCACCAATGAAATGAAGGTTTAAAACACACTCATTCTATTGATTAAAAAGATATTGAATTTAAAAATCACCAATGAAATGAAGGTTTAAAACACACTCATTCCATTGATTAAAAAGTTATCGAATTTAATTTAGGGTTTATTTGGTTAAACTGTTCATTTCTACGGTTAGAAATTTCATGTAGCTGGTAAATATTATCTTATTTTATTTCTCAATTTTAACCAAACATTTAAATTTAATGTTTGAAGTGAAAAAAATCTACAAGAAAACCAAACAAATGGACACTTCATGCCCGTTTGTTTTTCTTTTTTATAGTTCTTTTTCCATTTTCACTCTAAACAGTAATAAAAGCATTTGATTATGATGGAGAAATACCTTATTAGACCTATTTCACTCGTATCAGCTATCACTAAAAGCATCTTTAATGGTTATAATATACAACCACTCAATAAATATGCCACATCAGCAACACATCAATCATTCAATAAATTTTATTTTATTATACTATCATTCTCCAATCGTTAAACCTTATAACAATTCAATCAAAACTTTTTATTAATTTTTAATAGGATAAATAATTTATTAGTCTTTATATTTTTAACTAACTCATTGTTTAGTCATCATATTTTAATAATATAGTATATCATCGATTCAAACACATAATTAATTTTATAACAAAATAATTAAGTTATATAATTAACAACTAATACTAATAATACTAATAAGTACCAATTAAAGTTGACTTCAGTGGTTAAGATGTTCAAATCACTTAAATTAGATCTCGAGTTCGAGTCTTAACGTACGTCAAAAGAATTTAACTGGGAGAAACCTAAAGAGTGTCTGACGAGTCTCGAACTGAGAAATCGGACAAACTATAAAAAATATTAAAGAAAGGAAAAAAAAGTAAAATGGAAAGGGATAATATTTTGGTATGAAATTGCATCATGTTTTCTATTTAACAAGACAGTCCATTTGTACTTGGGCTTTGAGCATGGGGTGTGCATTTATTGGGTGCATAAAATTATGAAAAGCTCGTTAATATGATACCGGGCCTATGATAGTGTCTGTGAGTCATATTTACGTCTTGGTACGGGCAAATGTCGACAAATCTAACGGTCATAATGTAATCAGACCGGTCGTTAGAAACAAATCATAACCGTGTACTTTGTTTTTGTAGCCGCACGATGAAAAGGACAACATACTTCTATTTTATTACTTTAATAATTAACAATTAATAATAATAATAATAATCATAATATAATAATAGCATAATACCCATTTGGCTCCCCAAACTAAGGCTTCAAAATCAATTAGGACCCCAAACTATCAAAATCATCAATCAGGCCCCTAAACTAAGCAAAAATCACCAATTGAGTCTCATTCTAAACAAAAATCATCAATTGAGGCCTCATCAAAAATCATTCGGTTGTATAGCTTCAGACCATCTTCCTCAAACTCATTTTGAACCAACACAGAGATGATTATAGTCTATAACAGTTTCTAATTTTAGGATAGGATATGAACTTAATTGATGATTTTTGATTAGTTCAGGGACCTAATTGATGATTTTGATAGTTTAGGGTCCTAATTGAATTTGAAGCTTTAGTTTGGGGACCCAAATGGATGTAATGCCTATAATAATCATAAAAATAGAGAAAAAAGTGGGTTATTGGTTTACTTGGGGGAAGAAGGGAAAATTCGAGGAGAGCAGTAGCTTCTCGAGAATCTTCCAGGGAAGTTATCGATTTCTCGCCTATTATTTAGCTTCTTAGACTTCGTATTCCTCTCCTATATCTCCTTCCAGATCAACCTTGTTTTCTCTGTCAACTGTAACCAGGTCAGTAGTCTTCCTTTGATTTCATCTTTCTTGTAAGATTTTGATTTATTAGATAGCAGAAATGAAAATCACTAAGTAATTGCATAGATTTTGATACTTTGCTGATCCATTGGCTCAATTTCCCCGATTTTCTTACCTTTTTCGTGCTTCCGTATGATTGTTCAGCTTTTTTGTTCTGTTTCGATGTGTGCTTTTCTATTGATTTTGGTAGACTGTGGTGTATTAGGGATTTTTTTTTTCGATTTGAATTTATGAATATAGGGATTATGCCGATTATTTGCTGAATTATGGTTTTGTTTGAGTTCTTATTGCTCTTTGTTTATGTAGGGTTTGTTTGATTGCAGGAATTAGGTGTTTGGCTTTTATTAGATAAAGAGAGATGGCCAGTGGATTTGGCGAATCTACTAGCGTGCCTACTGGGAGTTCAGCTTATGCGAGTAATAATAGCAGTGATGCGGGGGATTTCGAGTGCAATATTTGCTTTGAGTTAGCTCAAGATCCGATTGTAACTCTTTGTGGTCATCTCTTCTGCTGGCCTTGTCTTTATAGATGGTTACACCATCATTCACATTCACATGAGTGCCCTGTTTGTAAGGCACTTATACAAGAAGAAAAATTGGTTCCTCTGTATGGGAGAGGCAAACAACAGACAGATCCCCGTTCCAAATCTTATCCAGGTATGGATATTCCTAGGCGACCAGCTGGGCAAAGACCTCAAACTGCTCCTGCTCCGCCTCCCGAGGCGGCGAATAACTTTCCTAATTATGGTTTTGGATTGATGGGGGGATTTGTACCAATGGCAACTGCTAGGTTTGGTAACTTTACTTTATCAACTGCTTTTGGTGGTTTATCTTTATTCCCTTCCTTGTTCAATGTTCAATTGCATGGTTTCCCGGATGCTACTGTATATGGAACAACATCTGGTTTTCCATATGGATTTCATGCATTTCATGGTGGCCATACTCATGGATTACCTCAGGCAATGAGTAGAGGACAGCAGGCTGATAATGTTCTGAAGAATCTTCTTTTGTTGATTGGTGTCTTGGTGGTTCTTGCTCTGCTTTGGTGGTAAATCAATCATTTGCCTCTTGAAGTCAAACTGTTATTAGTCATGCTGAGCTGCCATACATCATGTGTTTGTTTGTACATATTTACTAGTTGCTATGGAGATTCCTTTTTGTTTTCAAGAAAGATGTCAATACCATACTTTCTTGTTTAGTAGTCATGACAATTTTTTACGGATTATATGTCTTTATAAGAATGCCAAATTTATTTACGACTTGCCAGTACATATGGCTTTGAAAAGTCACTTCATCCCGTAAATTATTTACTTTTTCCAGACATATTGAAGTATAATCTCATACTTAGTTTTAACATCTCGTGAATTTGTTTATTCATATCATGATCAAGTGTTCCCTGTCCTATTTTGGTGGAAACATGTTTATGAATGAGATGAATACGACTTAGAAATAGGCATTCATTGATATTGGTGAAATCTCTACTTCGTAAGTTGCTTTCTGTTAGTTGCTCAATGCTCAAGAGTATTTACAAGTGTTTGGAGTGGGAAAATATGAGAAATACTTCTGGAGGGAAAGTCTTTAATATGGAGAATTTTTTAGTAGGCGATTAAACTATAATTAGGAATGCTGAAATGAGCCAACTAAGGAATTTCAGACCATTGGTGACATAGAGCAACATTGTGCAGCCTGCATATTCCTATTCTTAATTACTATTACTAGTATATAGAGGAATATCTTTTGTCTCTTCTTATTGTCTTCTTTATTATATTGATTTAGTCTTTCTTGACTTAGGAAGGCTGGCCGGACTACATTTGGAATAGATCCAATAGGAGTAGAAATACTTTTCTTTACAAATACTGGCCCATATGATTATTTAATGGGAAGTCATTTGTAACAACTTTATGTGTTTTTTTTTTCTTTCTATTTAAATTGTTTGGATTCACATTTGAGCCTCTGAATAGGCAGATTCCTATTCATTTTATCGTATCTTTAAGACGACCGTGTCTTGGAATGAATCCTCACATCTGCTCTTTGTCAATTTGGCTGTATTTTCGACTTAATTGAGAAATGCATATATTTGATAGAATGTAGAAGTCCATCAGCTTTAGTTTTGGTTGGTTCTTGGACTTAATAAGAGAATGAGCAAAAGTTAAAATTTTGTGCCTGCTTGCAATTACATACATTAGCTCCATGACTATGGTTGTTGCCACGAAGCATGCTGTGTTAGAGATATTCTTCGAACATAAAAATCTGCTTTGTCGTCTAACCCAATCATATCGTGTTTATGTTCAAAGTCTACTCTGATATATTCCTTTTTTACCCTTTAATCTTAAACTTGAATACTTCTGGCTTGATAAGTTACATGATGCATTCCATACATGTACAGAAATGAGAATTGAATTATGTCCAGACAATGATTAGGGAGTTTAATCTTGCTTAATTCGTCTTGAGTGTCTAAATAGAGTTAGGTGCTTTGTTTGCATATATATCAAGTTAGAAATTGCTGGTATTGATCTGTACTTCTGCATTGTTGAATTAGGTACTTCCTTTTCTAGATACTTTTCCCTAATAAATATACATTCCCCCAAAATTCTCTGCAAGTCCAGAGAATATAGTAATGTTCCTGTAAAGTGTATATAGATGGAAAGTAATAACTTGGGAAATATTTCTGCACGTTACAACTTGTCCCAGAATAACATCTTTACCTGTAGTCCTTGTCAGATTCTCACCATATGATTAGGAAATCTGTTTGAAATTATGAGAGATGACCAGCTGAATTGATTTGAGAGGTTTGCAGGTTTAGTTAGGCTATTCAATTTAGCATTTATCATTCTGATCTCTGAAGTTGGTCCATCAATTTGATTTTCTTTGTACGTCTAACAACAGTCTCACTTTTGGCTACATAAACTTGAGTTAACCCTTGTAAGTTTTATGTGTTGATAAAAAGTATTAATGTGAGTGTCGGTCAAGGTATGAATGCAGTGTTGAAAAAGGGATATTTATTTCTTGTGTTGACAAAAAGAAGGCAATGATAGCATAAAGTGGTGGAAAGGTGAATCTATAAAGTAGCAAATCATTGAACAAGCACATGATTAAAGCAATATCACAGTAAGGAAAGAGGAAACATACAGTTTCTCATTATTGCTTTAAAGTATTCTCTTACATAACAACTATTCAACTAAATTTAAACTGTTTCTGTTGTTTCATTCTTCTACTACTTTTGTTGAACAAGTCATTTCCCATTTATTCAAATAATGTAAGCTATTTTTATTTGAAAAACAACTTGGGCAGCTAAGTTAAATTTTATAATGGGTATCAAATTAAATTTGGACTTGTTCAAATGCTGCATGATTCATACATATTGCTAGTGCGGGATTTAATTAATAACAGTTCTCACGGGAACATTGTTTTATGCAAAATGGTAGGAAATGAAGGTGTTCATTTTCACGTGTATATTGGCTGAATACATCAATTATTCTCTCAATTTGATTTAAAAGATTAATTTGCTTTCTCAACTTTAAAGTTTTCTCACTAAACTTATTTAGTGTAATATGATTATTTTTTAACTCTTACTAAGTAGAGTAAGAGGTGATGTGGTAACTTGAAGTGCATCATTTTAACTGATTTCAAGAGATCAATAAATAATTGTCATTTGACCAAGATATCTAAACTTTACATTCTTTCACATTTTAATACTCATACTTCATTTCTGCTAGTATGGGAAGAAATTGTTTTAGAGAGAGAAGAAATGAAAGAGAGAGAATGGAGAGATTACAAATGGAAATTGAATGGTTAAATTCTCTACAACTGAAGTGGGTCTCACATTTAAGTAAAAGAGCATGTCAAATCTTGTTCAAAAATGAAGTTTATGTACTGAAGTGTGAAAGAAGTAAAATTTCAGGTATCATACTTTTAAATTTCAGGTCAATAAGTACTATATTGTCCTGTCATCTTAATTTTGGGCATTTTTTCTATGAGAAAATGAAGTCTAGGTATCAAAATGTAAAAGTGGATAAAGTTTAGGTGCTGTGATTGTAATATATCCGAGTAATCACTATCAAACTCATTAATAAGGGTATAATAAGAAAAAAATTCCTTGAAAACTAAAATTCTTATTACTTTTTCAATATGAAAAAAAAAATGAAAACGTCGTCTTATTCAAAATCCCAAATCCCAATTATGAAATTCCCTTTCTCCCACTTCACACCTCGGAACGCACCGTTCTATCCAATTTAAAGATGGTTTTCAGTGCTGGTTATCCAGTTACAGAAACGACCCCATAGGCTTTCGCTTTCGCGTCTCTCTAAAATTGCAGTCATGGTAAAATCTTGGTTTATTAAATCATCAGGGACTCCCAAGCACACGAATTCTATAGAAATCGAAATAGCTAATTCAGGGTTTGTTATTCAACATCCCTAGAGTAACTTTTATCCGTTGAGCGACGACCCTTCCACTCGGCATCGTCGGATCACTAAGGCTGACGACCCTTCCACTCGGCATCGTCGGATCACTAAGGCTGACTTTCGTCCCTGCTCGATGGGTGGTTCTTGCAGTCAAGCTCCCTTCTGCCTTTGCACTCGAGGGCCAATCTCCGTCCGGCCCGAGGAAACCTTTGCACGCCTCCGTTACCTTTTGGCATATGAAATAAGAAAAATTTTCAATTGTGATAATTATTTTAAAATAGAGAGAGTAAAAAATTACTAAAATACAATTAATCATAGATTAATCTTTGACTGGTCTCTGACGGTCCGGTCCGTTTAACTAGCGCTTATTATTTTTTTACAACTTTAATTTTAAGTAAGTTCCAGAAAGTTTTTTAGCCGAATTTAAGGGTTATAAGATATATTTAACCAAAACTTTCAAATAGATTTAATATACGAAGGTTCTTATGAACTTTGAAAATGTTTTCATTAGCCATCTGAATTGATATGATTAATCATTTAAATCTTATATGCAAAGCGAAATAGGAATTTGAATAAGTTGAAGCTTAAATTACTTTAAGCAATAAAAATTTAGGAGTTCATTTTAAATAAATTTAGGGGACTAATTAATTGCTTTAAACAAATAAATTCAAGGTTCATTTGGTTGTTTTAAAAAAGCCCAGGTGGTTAATTAGATAACTTTAAAATCAAGAAATAATCAGATTATTTAGTTAAATACTCTAGTACACTATGGCTTGATGTATTAAGCCTTTCAAATACAATTTAAAATTGGGAACAATGGTTAGCTTTTGAGTGGTTTGGGTTTTTTTTTTTATCGCATGTTGTTAATTGTTGCAGTTAAATATTTATTATTAACTGATTAATTATTAGTACTTGTTACTATTAGTATGTAACATGTTTAATATAAATATATTTTAAATTAATCAATAAATAAATTATAAAAATAAAAAGAATAAATTCTAAATATAACTCATGTGGTATCGCGGATTTGCATATTGGTGCCACTGGTTTTTTTTTTTTTGTGTGTGTGTAAAAAAATGGTTTGGAGTCCTCATCGTTAGCAAAACTAGAGACTTGTAGATTGACACTCTGATGAACTCAAAATAGAAAATTCTAAGAATTGATAATATTATATAAGTATATTTAATTCTTCAACTTTTTTAATTTTGAAGTCATTTAGGATTTTTTTATTAGGTCAGAGAAAGTACATTTTTAGAGAGAACAAGTTCAAAATTTTATGATTTTGGAAAATATAAAACATAGTTCCATAGTAAATGTGGTACTAAACAAATTTACTTGAATTTTTCTAATCTAAAGTTATCAACAGTCAAAACTGACAGTGTCAACTTAAAATTTGTTAGTTTTGCTAACGACAATGACCTTAGTAATATCTTAGCAACAAAAAAAAACACAAGCACCCATTTGTAAATTATTGAAATCATAGGGTTATATTTGAAATTTGTCCAATAAAAAATATAATCAAATTAATAAAAATGATCTAAATACCTTGTTCTTTTAGAAAAAAATGTTATAGAAACAAGAATAATATTAAAAAAAGAAATATGTTTGAAAATTAGAAGGATAATTTTACCCACGTCAAATATATACAAACAACTTTTCACGAAAAGTTCATTTTTTGAAGTTTTTGTGAAATGCTCCAAAATACCGTTGTTTAGCAATGGCGAATATCCGCCTTTTCTCTCAATTGAACAAGGCAAACGACCACAAAAAGATGGAACTTGGAGTTGATCAGATGAGGGCAACCAACGTAAGTGACGGGAACGTTGCTATCTTTTGGTCAAGTTTTCTGGAGTTGGTTCCTCTACTAGAATATGTTTCGAATGCCTCACTTCTCTGACTTTCACTGCTTATTTTCAATGATAAGATGATCACCCACATAAAAGAAATGCTAAATGCTGATGTTGTATAAATCTAACAAAACACTACATTTTTACGGTTTGGCGTGAATGCTAAACGCTGTTCCAAAAAACTGAAACAAACATCCTTTTTATATTATCTTTTTATGTTGGGATGACGAGTAAAACGTTTGTAGGTAATGTCATACTCTTACGTTTATCCATTTGTATTTTGATCTTTGTCGTATTATCATAACAAGTACATAATAGTACATAACAGTAATTTCATTTTCTTTCCATATAATTCACAATTACACGAGTACTTTTACCTCTTAAATGTATAAATTAAATAATAAACAAAAAATCATATAAAAAAATATATACAAACTTAATTAAAAAAACCTAAAAAAATCATTAGTAAATTCAACAAAAGTATTCACAATTTTTTTTTAAAAAAAAATAAAGAGTTAAAATACTTATAGTTTTAAATAGCATAATATACAATTTAATTGAAACACAAATCTTCAAATATCTAATATTATTTATTTTATTTTTTAGCATGTATCCATTAACTTTCAAGAAACTAAAAAATATAAATTAGTAAATACATGACATATAACGGGTATTTTGGAAGGTATTTCTATTCCATTCCAAACTCTTTTATACAAGATTCGAATAGTCTTATTAAGATAAGGTGATACCGGACACCTATAAAACGCATACTTGTTGCTATCTCTGTTTGTATGCTATATGCAAATTGTAAATTTGTGTGTCAAATTTTAGGTTTAATAAATATAGGCCCCCTAATTTTAGAGGAAAAAAATGGATTGACCTCCTAAATTTATAAAATGTTTCTTTAATTTCCACAAACTTATTTAAAGTGTTCAATTGACTGCGAGATTTTGTTTAAAGATCTATTGACACTTGTAACATATTTTTAAACAATCTATTAAACTCCTAAACTTATTTAAAATTACATACATTCTAATTTTTAAAATCCTCTGTTATTTGCCACGTGAACTTTAAAGATTAATTTTTATATTAGACATATCATGTATTTATGTAAAGTTTTATTCATTGCTTTTCTTGTTGTACCCGATGTTTTCTTATCTATAATATAATGTACGCACTTTTATAATATATATATATATATATATATATATATATATATATATATATATATATATATAACTGAAGAAAACGATAGTCTATAAATTTCGGCCTATCAAATTTTTAAAGTTAAGTTAAGAAAGGGTCTATTTGGTTGCTTCTTTTCATTTCAAAATGGAGAGTTTTAGGTGTTTGGTTAGTAACCTCTTGTTTGCCTTTTAAATCTGAAAAGCATCATTATGTGTTTGGTTAGTGACATCCTATTTACCTTTTACACCTGAAAAGCAGCCTTTTACAAAAGCAGAGAATAAAAAACAGCTTTTTCCAGCAGCAAACAGCAACCTGTAACAGCAAACAACAAATAGCAACAGTAAACGCAGGGCCGTCTCCAGCATTTTGGAGGCCCTAGACGCATTGTGCACTTTTTTTCATATCTAAATCTAATACTATTTTAAAAATAATAAATAGTAAAACCAATATATTATTAACTACAATTCAAGTCATATAATAATAACATAAAGCTAAGAAATTACTATTCTTCTTGCTTTTGTATATGTAAAATCGAGTTTTCTTTTATATATTTAAAATCAAGTTTCTTCTCATCAGTCATGCGAGAAGCAAGTAGACGACAAAGTATTAATTTCTGGAAATTAATCTTGGACGGCTGAACTCGAATCTAATCGCAAGATTCTATGGAAAGAAAGAGAAGAATTTATCTTCGAGATTAAAAATTGGTTGAGTCGCGTATTTATTATGAATTATAGGCTTAAATCACTATTTGGACATCGATTGATCCAAGAAATCTTGTCATTTGTCGTTTGATCTATCCAAAAGTTTATCATTTGGCCACTGAACTATCCCAATTGGTGAAATTTCAATCCAATTTGGATGGAAACTTAATAGAATTATTGACATATGATGATATTTTGATAACTAGACTTGATAAATTTTAGTTTAGAGATTTGTTTTCTTGTTTTAATCACATTAATTATTTGGGTAAATCAACTTTAAAACGTACGATATGTCAAACTAATATGTCAAAATATCACCACATATTATAAGGAAACAATTTTATCAAGACTTCATCAAAATTAAATAGAATTTCATCAATTTGAATAGTTTATGGTCCAAATGTGACCAAATAATAAATTAGTGGCTAAATATTAAAATTTTAAATAAATCAAAGTCTATATAACATTTTATACCAAATTACAAATTGTAATTTATAAGTGCATTTCGTCTTGTAATTAAAAAAATAAAAAATTTAAAAATCACTACAATAACAAAATAATAGTTTATACATTGTTTCCAAATATGAAAAAAAGTTCAGAAAAAATCAATACATGTGTTGTCAAAAGAAAGATAAAATGAACCAACAAATACTAATCCAAGAATCATCAAAATTAAGTGAAATTTCATCAATTTAAATAGTTTATGGTCTAAATGTGACCAAATAATAAATTAGTGGTCAAATATTAAAATTTTAAATAAATCAATGTCTAAATAACATTTTGCACCAAATTACAAATTGTAATTCATAAGTGAATTTCATATTGTAATTTATAAAAATATATAAAAAAAATTAAAAATAACTACAATAACAAAGTAATAATTTATACATTCGTGTTGTCAAAGAAAGAAAGAAAAAATAAGAGAAAATGTGAACAAAAAAATGCTAATCCAGAAAATTAAACTCTCACCCTTATAAACATCTCCACTATGTATTTACCATTCAAGCTAGCACTATTTTTTGTTATATATCTAAATCTATATACTTTTTAACCATAAATTTTTTTATAATTATCAAATTTTAAAAAAAATCCGATAGGAGGCCCTAGGCGGCCGCCTAGACGGCCTCCCCCTGGAGCCGACCCTGAGTAAACGACAACAGCAAACAGTAAACAGCAACAGCAAACAGTAGGTAAAACAAACGAGCTTGATATATTAAGCCTGAATTTTAAGAATTCTGTCTACTCTTTCCTTTGTTGCGTATTCTGAACAGGAACTACGTCGTATTAAAGGATGTTGGTAAAAGACAAATTGGAGAGACTTTTGCCTAATTTGAGCCGACTTTTGGAGCACCTTTGACCCACTTTAGTGTCGTTAGTAACAAATTACTGTTCTTCTTTATTGTCTATCATCAGCCTAATAAAATAAAACCAAACAGATGTAATTTTAAATCTTCTGGAATATCTATGTCTTATACGTCTATCTATTTTTTAGATTTTAATATACATACAATACAACATGTAATGAATTTAATAATTCATAAACATTTCGAAGACTAAAAACCATAATATCACTATCTATTTGGCATATGTAGAAAAACAAAATACTAATTTAGCATTTCAACACATACTCATGATAAATTGGGTCATATGCTCATTGATTAAAATTTAACTTAATTTATTTGTGTTATTTAAGTTAATTTTGTGTTAATATAATTTTTAAAATTTAATTTTGATATTAATAAAGTTGTTATAGTTAGATTCGTTTGAGGAGCAAAAATTGAAAGGTTGATATGACGAATATCAATCCGAAATCCAACCGGTCATTCATTTCATTACTACGTAAAACTTTTAACAAAATTTTGCTGTTATTATTACTATTAGTTATTATTGTTATTAGTTATTTGTTGTTTGTTATTTGTTATGAGCTAATTAATTATTGACGTTTGGTAAAATTATGATTACTTGTTGTTGTTATCATGTACAATGTTTGATATGTTTTAAATTAGTCAACAAATAAAATTTAAAAGTAAAAATTGAAATGTACAAATTAATAAAAACAATATAAATAACTGAATAAAGCTTAAAAATAATATCTATTATAGAGATAGAAATAACATTAAAGAAAAAATATGATTCGTAGAAATAAGAAGGATAATTTTATCAACGTCAAATAAATACAAACGATTATTCATGAAAAACACCAAAAAGCGCTTTTCGTGAAAAAACTCAAAACGCAACTTTTTTTATTAAAAAAAGCTAAAAGTTGCTATTGCATAAACCTAATCAAACATCATATTTTCTATAGTTTCAGTGAAACGTTAGACGCTGCTCCGAAAAGCTGAAACAAATACCATGTGATCTGTCTTTTCCTTTTTATTATAATTTTAATAAAAGTGTTGGCCCTTAAAATAAATTTTATTTTTTCCATTATAAATTTTATTGTAAAGTCTAAAAAAAATAAAAAGAAAGAAAAATAAACGCCCCTCTGCACTCGATGGCTTCCAGCTCTGGAGCATAACAAGCCCTGAAGGACATACTGAAGGCCAACTCAACAAGCTGGCCTTCAGCTCATAGAAAAGAAACAAAGACCTATTTTTCTTATTTTTTTCAGTAACACCAATATCACTTCAATTGACCATTTGGAGTATCAAATAGGTGAATTATTTCACGAGGTCAAAAGTTTCAGAAACTAGACATCCTGAGGAATCTGAGATGTATTCATGGGCCTAATTCGGATCAATATGGAGGGAGAAATAAATTTTGGAAGTTAGAGTACGTGTATATCATAACAATGTTACATCAACTTACCATTCGATGTATCAAACGGATGATTTTTCTCACAAGGTCAAAAGTTTCAGAAACTAGATATCCTGAAGAATCCGGGATATGTTCATGAGCCTAATTCAGATCTATATGGAGGGAGAAATAAATTTTAGAAGTTAAAGAACATGCCTAGAACATGTGCAATTGTTAGCTAAATTAGTTGCTACTTCTACTCCACCTTTCTACCAACTGGGTAAACTAACCCATAGCCACTAAATTTTACCCATTTTAACATTGTGGCCACTGAACTTCAATTTTTAACGGTATGACCACTGAACTTTACACTTTTTTAACACCGATGGCCACTCAACACCTTAAAACTACCGTTGACGGTCTAAAAATAAAAAATTCTAAAAGTTAATGATATCCTAAAGAACTTTAATTCTTGAAAATTTCCGTTTTGAGGTCATTTAGGTGTTGTTTGGTTAGGAGAGAGAGAAAGTGAATTTTTAGGGAGAGAGCGCTCCAGAAAATGTGATTTTGGAAAATAAAAATGTAGTTTCATGGTAAATATCATTATGAACAACTTTAGTTCTTGAATATTTTCGTTTTGAGGTCGTTAGTGGTAATTTTGAGGAGTTGGTTAAAGTTGAGTGGCTACTGGTATTAAAAAAGTATAAAGTTCAGTGGTCATACCGTTACGAATTGAAGTTCTGTGACCACAATGTCAAAGTGGGTAAAGTTCAATAGCCATTAGTGCAATTTACCCTCTAGCAACTATGTAAACTGAAAATGAGAGAAATTAGAGGGTAGTTGCAACTATAACAAGCCCCTTCAACTGAAAATAGAAGTCTTTTTTCCTCATTTTAAACCAACACATCTAATACATCCAATCCAACATCAAACACAATCCTCTCTTCTCAACTTTAAGTATTTTCCTTTGGCCTTTTGCCTTGATTTTCGAGTTTCCCTAGCTCTAAGTGAGTAATTCTTAGCTTTTCTTCTTTAGTCTGTCTATTCCAAGTCCGATTTTAGAGTTTTCCTTGCTCAAAGTTCATAATTTCTTCTTTTTGTTATTCTTCAAAACATTCTGCCCAGCCATCTTCGTGCCCTCATTTCGATCTTACATAATCTGTTTTGGTCCGAAATTTCACTTTATTATTGTTCCCAACATCCTAAAATTGATTCTAGCTCGCCTCAATCCATGTCTGGAAACGTGTTTTGCAAAACCTTCTTTGGACCCAAAAATCATTTTACACAAATTGATACAGTACTAAGTGATGTGGGCTTTTGGAAATCAGACTTCGTTATGATCCGAAGGCCTTAGGTAGGCCTAATTCCACCAAGGCCTGTTAGAACATCAATCTTGGTCGAAGCCTGACCGAAGTCATCACTTCCACCTTTTTTATGTATTTGGAAACACGTGGATCAATGAGCATGCTGGATTCCAAATACACGCTCCCCATATTCAGAAATACTATGGCACAGAAAGATAGGGTCTGAAGACCTATCAAATGCTCTCACTTATCCAAGTACACTTTATTTCATCTATAAATTGCATAGACATTCCACAAGTTCAGGTATCTTACTTCAACTAGTCAATATTTCATTCCTCTGTTACAAGTTAGCTAGATATTATCTCTAATATCTTCTGACTTTAGCATCGGAGAGGGTTCACCAGAACTCCGTCCCTTTTTTGACGTCTTTTGTGATCTCAGGTGATCGTGAAGTTAACGAAGAACCAATTTGCAAGAAGTGCGATATCACAAATCAACCCAGTTTTTTTATACGTTTTGCCCAGCAATTTCGTTTTTACATTTCAGACTCCTTACGTCCCATTTATTTTCCCCAATTTTTATACAAACTCATTCCTAGCATCTTGAATTTGATTTTAGGCTTTCGTTTCGTTCAATTTCGTGTTCGAAAACACATTTTATAGCCATTTTACCAACTCGATTTTGTTTTTCAACAAAACCGAAAATCTGATTTCTTTTGGTTTTTGTTACCAAACTAATTTGAGCTTGAATCAGTAGTCTTGCCTATCTAAACGTCGTTTTGATCTTGTCAGCCTCGTTATTAAACTCGAAATAATCATTGTGAATCGTTTCCAATTTCAAACTTTAATTCTCCAAACATTTAATTCATCCACATTCATTCTTCATCAAATTATTATTGGAAGTTATTACTCAAGACGTTTATATCTTCGATCGAACGTCCAAGACGCGCTCACGCTCGTGGAATCTAGGTCGATTTCAGCGCAAGACCGGTCAGAGTTAGCCATTTATTGGCTATAATAAGTTTGTCATTTCAATTTCGTTTAATTCTATTCTTAGCATTTCAATCAATTTCCATTTTTGTTCATATTTTGTTTTGAATTCAGCATCCACAATCGATTTAGCTATTTTGAATAGATATAAATTGGATTGTAATTGCTCATATTTTATCATCTATGTAATTAACTCATTCCATATCAATAAAATTGACTTTTTATCAAATAATCGTGCCAATTTCACATTTAAATTTTCTTTATTTAATTTATGGTAGCCATTAAATATTTAGTAAAGCTTTTATAATTACGTTAAGAATCTAAGTGAGACTTTTTCAATCCTTGCGTTTCTCACCAGTCGTTTCGTTTAGAAATCAAGTTTTTACACGCATTTTTCATCACTTTAACCGTCCAAACTAATTGGGAATTAATTTTCCTGATACGTTCAAACTTAATCCACATGTGATTATAATCATTGGATATTATGTTACTGGTGAGCCCTTCATGTGAAGCACATGGTCTGTGTTCATATAAATTTGCTGTATGAATGTATATGTTTAATTTTTTTTTCCAGGTTAATTAGTGTCCCTTCAATTAAATTATTGTTACTAAAATATAAAAAGTATATTTGTGTTAGAAAACAAAACCAATCAAGTCCTAATAATTAGCAAAAATATGATTATATTGTACTAATATACAGGTTAATTTCAGCTTTAAAATCTTTTTTTTTTTTGAAGAAAGCTTTAAAATCTAATGTATCCTTAATTATATATTAGATAATTTAAATATTCTATCAAATTTTGAACTTTATTAGCTAGTTCTTTTGATTCATTCCTTAGGCTTATACTTTATTTTTTTCATTGAATCCATATAATTTTATTAATTAATTCAAACAACTAAATTAAAAAATACTTCACTCGTTTCACAATAAATGTCTTTCTAGAATTTTTTTTTGTTTCATAATACATAACGTTTTTATTCAATTCATTCATAATAATTGATTTTTTTATCAGTTATATCTCTATTTAAGTTGTCTATTTATTTTGGAAATAGATAAAAATTAATTAGTTGATACAGTTAATATAAAAATAACAAAGTCTTTTAGTTAAAATTAATTACATTGATTTATTTTTGTACATTAACCTTAAATGACATCTAAAATAATTTTGATGAGAAAAACCCTAACCGTAAAAAATACTCTCAATTTCTTCGTCTAGCTTTTGAGATTTCTTCTAGCTTTGAGCCAGAAGATAAATTTTTTTAATTTGCTTTAATTTTTCTTTTATGAATATTTTTTTTTACCAATCTATTGGTTCGATAGTTTATCTTTTATTTAAAGTTATTTGTTCTTTTTTATATTACTCCCTATATGGGTTATCGTGGCCTGTCTTCCTATATGGATGGTTGTAATTTGTTTATTTATATGCAATGTTATCATGTTTTCCTTCATGGAAAAACAAATGAGTTTTGTCTACCATCACATATATTTGGTTCATTGAAAGATTAACAAGTCATCTTCTCCTAGGGCGCCTCCTGCTCCCAACATTATTTCGGTCCACTAGTTTAAACCTCATTCGGGATGGGTTAAAGTAAATGTGGACGGTTCTGCTTTTGGCACTCCTGACGAGGCTGGAGCGGGTGGTATTTTTCGCAACTATCGAGGTTTTTCCAAAGGTTGTTTTGCTTTTTCTACCTCTCCTTCTTTTGCTTATATGGCTGAATTGAGAGCCGTTATTTTCGCAATTGAACTTGCTTGGGAGAAAAATTGGCATCAGCTTTGGATTAAGTCAGACTCAATGTACGTTGTTAATCTGCTTAGACATCGTTCCACGGATGTTCCTTGGAGTATTCGACAAGAATGGTTGCACTGTCTCAGTATTTGCTTTAGGATGAACATTGTCTTTTCTCACATCTTTAGGGAAGGAAATAGAGTTGCTGATGCTTTGGCAAAATTTAGAGTCCCTTCTTCAATGATCAATTGGTAGCCTTCCGCTCCTGCTTTTTATCACAGGTTTATCAATGATGACATTTGTAGTATTTCACATTTGCGTTTCTCTTAATTTTCTCTAAACTTTTCTCCTCCCCTCTTCTTTTGTTTGTTCTCCTTCCTCTTTTCTTGTTCAAACATTCACTTTTATCCTTTTATTAATATATTGCGGGTTTGATAGTTCTTGGGCCATGGGTGCTTACCCCGCCCTAGTTCTGTCTCGTCCCAATTTCTATAAAAAAAAACAAGTCATTTCTGGAGAAAAGACTCTGAAATCAATTCTGGATGGAGTTTATTTTGTGTTTGTGCCAAAAACAGTTTCAACCGCTATCTATCATTATTCTATTATGATATATTTTATTATTCTATTATGATATATGATATTAAAAATGTAGTACTTTTAGATTGTAACTTTTTAATTAGCTATATTATTTATTTATTTTTATGAATGAGATATTTTTTTCTAAAAAAACAAAAAAAAAACCCAAATATTTTCGAGACATAATAATGTTTTTTAATGAAATAATGTTTTTCTCTTAATTAGTAATATATTTTCTTGTTTATTTCACAAAAAGTTATTATATCTTTGTATTATTTCGAGAAACGGCTATGAATGAATTTTGATGATGAAACATAATAAATTAAATTGGATGAACTAAATTAAAACCGACCCATGTACTTGTTATTGAATGGCATGTGATAGGCACATGACATTATGATTTTAGTAGTAATAAGTAAGTATGTAACGTATAATTCGTCATTCATGTATCTTATTAAATACTGATCTAATTTTTCCCATCATTATTACATTATTATTTATTTTTATTAGACCTTTTGATCTTATCAATGCAACTATATTTTTTTGGCAAAACCACCGTGAAGCTTCCGAATTTATATTTTTTTTATAGTGTTAATTTCAAATAAATATTATGTAGTTTCATGTTTTTTAGATTAGTATCTATAGTTTTTCTTTTAAAAAATCATTTTAAGGTTTTTATTGGTTAAATTTGGTAAAATCAATAAAAAATGAAAATTTTGCAAATCACAGGATTCAGTTTATAAAAAAAAAAACAATAGATATCTATCTGCAAAAACGTGAAACCACATAAGATTTATTTGAAAATTAACCCTTTATACATAAAACCTCTAATTTGTTAAGATGTAGAGAAGAATTGGACAAAAAGGTGATAATTTTCCTCTTAAAATGCTAAAACTAAGCAAAACTTGAAAAGATTATGAAAATTACCAAATGGATTAAGAACTCTAATTTATTCTAAAGAGAACTTTTCAAATTTTGATCAATGAAGTTGCAATTACAAGAGAAAATTATGAAGCTAAATCCTAGTATATAAAGATGCAAAATTGTTATCTTAGTTTCCAAAACTCCTTTCAAATCCTTCTTTGAGATACTTACAAGACAGAACATACAACTAAAGAGGCGTCAGAGTTCAATGAACCCGCTCTGATGCCAAAGTAAGCAAGGGTTGGAAGGATTGAAGGTGATGAATTGCTCGTGAGATAGTGATATTAACGTACCTTTAGGTTTTGCCTTACCGGTCTATTTATAGTGTTCCTCCGAAACCTTCTTCTTTTAGGAATTATTCCTTTATTAGGAATCCTTCTTCTATTAGGAGAAGTCTTCTCTAAGGAAGACTCTTCTTCTAGGAGATGTCTTTTGGGCAGCCTCAGCTAGTTGTCAGGAAGGTTTTCTTTGATGAAAAACGGTTCCTGAAAGTCTATTGGATCTAAATGTTCTCGATTTTCCACGTGTCCACTGGACCCGAAGGCTCTCAACGCTCCACGTGTTAGTGTTTATTTCCTTCAGTATCATATGCCCCCTCTCTTTCTTTGAACTCTTTAGGGTTCGGTCTAAAAAGGAGAGGTTTGTGCTGACGTGTGTTGGCTTCGGTAATTTCTCTTCGGCTCTTTTAGCGCGTATGTGAACTTCACTTTTTGTTCGTGGAGTGGATGTTTTGTTGGAACTTGTAGCATTTTCTGTCCTGCACGCCTGTCCATATGTCTTGCAATCATTTCTCTCTCCTCACTTGATTGGCTAGAAGGTTGGAATGACATGTATTTTACCATTACGAGCATTTAATGGGTTTGTCAAACCATTTTCCTATGTTTGCTCTTCTTTCTCTTCCTATATAGGCTGCTCAGTTTGCTCTGAAATGTTTCTTCTCTCTTTGTATCTACCAAAATTCCCAACGCAAGTTCTCTGCTTTCACTTCTTCTTCCGTAGCCAGTTATTCCTTTTCCAGTAAGTTTTATTCCTAGCCCCTATTTTCTACTATTTCTTTTCTATTTCATGTCATGGGTCGAAAGAAACCTAATGTTGAAGAGGCTTCTAACCCTAATTCTAAGAAACATATAATCCACAAGCCAAAAAGTTATGAACAACCTTCAACTCTAGATGAAGTTTCTTTGGCAGAGCTGATCTCTTAGTATCCTGAGTTCGAACGTCTAGGAGCTGTTGTGCCTACCCCAGAGCAAGTAATAACTAAAGCCCGAAAAGGCCATTTGGGGTTTTACCGTGTATTTCTGAAAAATGGGGTTGCACTTTGTTGGTCCCGTGTAATTAGTTCCAAGGGTGGGGGTTAGGAACTAATGTAACTTTTTCGCTTAATTATGCTGACTTAATCAATTCTTCAAATTACTTAACTCAGTTTTGGTCAGCACGACCGAGAGAGATGTACGACAGCTTTAGTCAGAGGCTGACTAGAACCGTTTTACTTGCGAGTTGGGAATTAACACTTAGGTCAGCTTCCAACTCAGCACTCGAAGTGTCAGCTTATACAATTTATATCCTGAGTAATTTAAGCAAGCAACATATACATATATCTATTGAGAGAAAGGGTTAGAAATTACTCAGCAGACTTATCCTGGTTCGGCCTCACCGCCTACGTCCAGTCCCCAGAATCCTTCCGGGCTTTTTCAATCCAATACTGAGCTCTTTAAAGGTAGAGCACAAACCGTTTACAAAGCAGTTGAGTATGCAAGAGTACCTTCCTCTATTCGTCTACTCAACCCCACTAAGCGCTATAACCAAACACTTAGATTTTCTCTACCGCTGAGTACTAAAATCCAGTACTCAGCACCACTCTCTCAACTTTTACAATTGATACAAATCTGTTCTTTCTAGATGAAGAACACTTTAGATGAATACAAATTCAATCTAGACTTTTACACAGAAATAAGATTTGGGTGTAAGATTGCTTTTTCTTGTTTGTATGTGCTTGTATGTATGCTTTTCTCTTTTATTTTTCGGCCAAGGATCCAGGAGTTGGACTTGTCCTTTTATAGTGAATTTCTAATGCCTCAATCATTTGAATTCAGATGTATCCGTTGAATTCAAATGGCTCCTTGCGTCATTCACTGGTCAGCATACAGATTTTGCAGGCAAATACTGTCGTCTGAAATTAGCAGGCGTCAAGCTTGTCTTCTTCCGCCAGGTTCATCTTCTAGCGCCAGTTTCATCTTTTAGCCAACGGCCAGTTGACCCATGCATCTCGAAACTATCTCCTTGCGTATTTCCAAAGCTTCTGAATTGGCGCAGATCTCTGTCGGATCTTGTCTTTTAGTAAACGGATCATTGGCGTCGTCCTGATGAACACTCAGCTTGATTTTAATAGACGTTGTCTTTGATCTTTGTTTCTGACGAGACTAAGTCATATTCTACTCAGCTTCTTCGGTCAGCTTCGTCTTCAAGCATTTGTTCTGAAGAAGACTTTTCTTCTATTATGCTGAGTCACACTCTACTCAGCTTTTTCGGTCAGCTTCATTTTCAAGCGTTTGTTCTGGAGAAGAGTTTTCTTCTACTATGCTGAGTCGGTTTCTACTCAGCTTCTGTGCCTCATGCTGACTTCATTCTGTCGTACTTTTTATTTCTGTTCACTTATAATTATACTCAACATTGAACAAACACATTAGTCCAATTAAACCAAAGCACTTAAATTTAATTGCCCCTTAATCATGGATCAACTTAAATAATTTTGTCAAATCAAAATCATGTGGAAAGGTGTTTCAACAAACTCCTCCATTTTGATGTTGGAAAAAATATTTAATTGTGGAACTCAGCATCGAGATTCCCCATGATTGTTTTACCTTTTATTCTTTTGAAGTTACTCCCCCGTAAGGGTTGCATCTATTGACTCAACTTAACTCTAAACCTTCCAAGATTTAATCGAGTGAAATTAAGACATGCCTTTACTGACTTAGTTCAATTCTAGAACTTCCGAGATCTAATTCAGATGAGCCTAGGTCAGTGTTCAGAAGATGGTCAATAATTGGAACATACAGTTGTTACTCATAAGTATCAGAGTTATCATATAGTCATCAGAGTTATGTGTGTTGAGTAAATTTTGACTTGTATTTTTCTTATATTCACAATTTTTAATTTGTTGTTCAATTGATAGCTAAGTATGACAGATCAGCATATAAGCATAATAAGTAAGCATCGCATATAGATAAGTCAGTTTGAATAAAAAGATGCTTATATAGATAGTCAGCAACAAAATAGGACATGCCACAAATGAAGTTACAAGTCTAAGACAATTTTTAATCTATTTCTTAATGTTGACTTGAACTTGGTGAGATTTGCCTTTGCCCTTGGCAGGTCTTTGTTACTGACTTGTATTTCTTGGGTCAGCAGAAGTTGAACCATGCTTCTGCTAAGTTCCGGCAGCAGGCTGAGTTATCTCCCCCGTTTTGCCAGCATCGGGATTGGGAGAAGGAGGAAAGAAGATTCCTTGTTGAGCAGCACGAGCCAATTTGGATGAGTACATTTGAAGTTGGCTCATACTTTCCCGAAGACCGTCGAAGACTGCCATGCCATCGGCCATAGTGGAAGCGGGGATCTTAATGTTGGCACTGAGCATACTTAACAGATACTCTTGAGATTTCCCGATCTAAGTGATAGATTCTGCCATTCTGGCATATGATTGATGAAACATCCTGAGCAAGGCAGTGTCGTATTGTTGACGTTGAACATTGGTATGCCGAACCTGCTTAAGGGTAGATTGAGTGCATTGCAGAATCTCGTTTGTCTTCACTAGGTCAGTGTCCATTTCCTGTTTATTCAGATTGAGTAGGCGAATGGCTTCACCAATCTGTTCGATGGAACACTAGGAGGAGGAGGAGATAAGCTCACGAGCTCCGGTCAGCTGGGAAAAATGTTGAGTAACCTCAGCAGAGGTTGCATAGATGGGATTCACAGCTGATAAGGCGTTGAGTTGACCTTGGATGGCGTTCATATGAGTTACCATCATCAGCTGGAGTTCAGCCATCTTTATTATTGACTCTTGCTTGGGTTGTTGAGATTGAAAGGATGTCATGACACTCATCAAGTCTTTGAGACCCTTGATTTTTGTGTGAAGCTGAGTGACAGATGAAATTTATGTTGGCTCAATATGAACAGACCCAGCAGCATCAGCCTGAGTTTGATGTATATCCTGAAGTAGAGCTTGAGCTGACTCGATAATCTTTCTTCCAGACTCAGACACATGCAAGTAAGCATAGGATTCATCAATGTGTTGCTCAGAGGCCGGAATATGAGTAGCACCGGATGGAGGAGGTGTTTGGTGCTATCCAGAAACAGAAGTGCCAGCATGGTCAGCAGCTGGACTTTTATTCAGGTCAGCAGCAGGAGCTGACTGGTTATCATTCTGCGTTGAAGGATTTGGAAGAGGTGGATCAGCAGAAATATTGACTTGCTCAGGGTCAGTCTGAAGCTGAGTATTCTCAAAAAGTTGAGGTAGTTCAGAGCTGACTTGAGCAGGATTTTCCTTTGCTAACTCTTTGTTCTGAGTAGCAGGGACTTCGAGCACTTGCTCGGCAGAAACAAGACCTTGAGGAGCTTTGGGATCGGCTTGTTCCTCAGCTTGAGAAACAGAGGCTTGCTTTTCCTTGAGTTGGTCTGGAGTTGGCTCAGTAACGATGGAGAAGAATTGAAACTGGAGTTTGGTGAGGTCAGTGATTGGTTCCCTTAGTGGAGAATCGTCCAGAAGGTCGATGACTGGAGATTTCTGAGCCTTTCGTTTAAGTCGTTTGCCTGTGTTGTCCTTTTTGGTTTGAGAAGGGGGGGTCAGCAGCAATAGAGTCAAGTGACTCAGAGGCAAAGATAGGACCAAGGTCAGCATCAAGGCCTTCCACAACCTTGTCATGGACTTGTTGCTCAGTTTGATTCTCAGTCTGCTTAGCATCAACTGTTTTATTTTGCTCATTATCAACTTTCTCACTTGGCTCAGCAGAGCCAGTCTTGTCAGTATGAAACTGACCTCCAATATCACCCAGTTCTTCTTCTTGGTCAGTAGGAGTTTTCTCAAGATCAATTTATTGGATTCTCACAAAGTGTGAGTCTTCAGAGACTACAAAGTCAAGAGGAGGTGCATCAATCGGTTTCAACCCAGAAGTCTTCTTCTTCTTTTTCAAAGGTTGCTCGGGGGTTTCCTAACTTTCTTCCTCAGGCTCAACTTGCCTTTTCAGTTTCTCCGTTGACTTAGGTTCCTACTGCGCTTGCTCATCAGCAGCTTTCTTCGCACTGGAGATTATTCTCAGCTTCCTTGGAGCTGTGTTGACATCCTTAGCGGATTGGTCAGCTTTGCGTTTCTTGTCCTGTCTAGTTCGGTCAGCAGGTTCTTTCTCAACAATTACCTTCTTCCCTTTCTTGGTTGGCACAGCCTATGCTTCCTCAATCATATTATCCCCTTCTTCATTTTCTTCTGCACCTTTTCCTTTCTTGGGCTTAATGGGTTGATTATAGGCCAACCCGAACAGTAGTGCCGCTGTGATTTCCGTACCCCAGATCTCAATTTCTTCGACAATATTCACTTGATAGTCCTGAAGAATTTTTATGATAAGGGAGCCCATCCTGAGTTTCCCAGTACTCCGTTGGAATGCGCCGATAAGAAAGACGGGCATGTTGAGCGGTTGGTAGGTCAGCATATGCCAGATGAAGCACTGCTCGAAGCTAGACACTGATGAGGAGGAGTTGACCTTGGGGAACATGAAGTTAGTCAGGATGTAATGAGCCATTTTCTGAGGCTGACCCATGCAGGTGCTGGCTATTTCCCCTTTGTGATTCTTTGGTTTGCAGAACTCAACACGATAGTCGACTTTCGAGTAATCATTTGTAGTTCTGAGTTCTGAACCTTTGGTCTTCAGTTTTAGCAGAGTTCCGAGATAGGTCGGAGTGATGGTGATGTCCTTGCCTTTGACCTTGGTCACCAAGTGGTCAGCATTGTCCTTGTCAACCATGAGATTTGCGTAAAATTCTCTTACCAACTACGGGCAAGTGATACCGGGGAGAGAAAATAGCTCGGTCCAGCCATTCTTGGATATCCACTCGCAAAAGGGTTTTTCAGCCGTTATAAAACGCGGGAAGAACCAACGGCAATGAAGTACCTCACAGTTCTTTACACTGTTGTATACCGGAATGAATATCTTCTCCTTCGGTTGCTTGTTCTTTTTCTCCTTCTTCTTTTTCGAAGGTGTTGTTTGATCAGCTTTAGGGTTTTTGCTCGGAGTGTTGACCTTAGATTGGTCATGCTGACCATCCCCTTGAGACTCAATTGAAGTCTCCTCATAGACTTGCTCAGCAAGAGACGGTGGGTTTTCATCGGAGCGATTGTCATCGTAATCGGCACCGGAGATGTTTAGAGAATCGTCAGACATGATTCTTTTTGAGAGATTTTGAGAGGATTTTAGGATTTAAGAGAGAGAAAGATTGAATGCCAAAGATTTCAGATGTAAAAAGGGATAAGTGGGAATTCATCCACTATTTATAGAGGTGCCGAGTTGATCTGATAGGTCAGAACGACGGTTTGACATCGAGATGATCAATCGACAGTTATCCTGGCATTTATGACACATTCGGTGCATGTATTTTCTAATTATTACGGTTACGTCATCTTAGGTGGCTATTTAATGCGCGTGCTAGCATTTATTTGTGTTACTGGCTTTACTCAGCATCTAGAATACTAAACGTTTTTGTCATTCTGAGTGCCCAGTTTTACGTAGAAGGAATATTCATATGCTTAGTAACTCAGCTTATGATAATCACTCAATATGTATGTCTACTCAGCATTGGGTGATTTTATATGATTCATATTTAGCTCAGTATACAGTAGTTACTAATTAAGCACAAATCACTCAGCATGATAATCACTCAACATTCAATTAGACATAGAATTTTATTGAAGAGGATTAGACATACCGATAGCTTCCCTTAGTATGCTAAATTGCTCACGAGCCAGAGGCTGCGTAAAGATATCCGCAAGCTGTTCATCGATTGGTACATAGGTCAGCTTGATCTCTCCTTTGAGTACATGGTCTCTAATGAAATGATGCCGAATGCTGACATGCTTCATCCTGCTGTGTTGGATTGGATTTTTGGATAAGTCAATGGCACTCTTATTGTCGCATTTGACTTCAATTGTATCAGTTTGTACTCTATAATCCTCCAGCTGTTGCTTAATCCATAGGACCTGGGCCACACAGCTTCCAGCAGCAATGTACTCAGCTTCAGTTATTGACAGGGCCACTGACGATTGTTTCTTGCTGAACCAAGATACTAGACAGCTTCCAAGGAATTGACATCCTCCTGAAGTACTCTTACGCTCTAGCTTATCTCGTCCATAGTCAGCATCAGTGTATCCAATGAGTGTGAAGTCATTTGTATTTGGATACTATAAACCTGCATTAACTGAGCTCTGCAAGTATCTAAAAATTCATTTTACAGCTATAAAGTGAGATTCCCTGGGGTCAGCTTGATATCTTGCACAATAACATACTGAGTACTGAATGTCAGGCCTACTAGTAGTAAGATAAAGTAAAGAGCCAATCATACCTCGATATAACTTGCTGTCTACTGACTTACCTTTCTAGTCAGCGCAAAGGACAGTGTCAGTACCCATTGGGGTAGATATGGGCTTACATTCTTCCATATCGAATTTCTTTAACATTTCTTTGGCATACTTAGATTGACTAATGAAGATGTCGTTCTTCCCTTGCTTGATTTGTAGTCTAAGGAAGAAGTTGAGTTCGCCCATCATTGATATCTCGAACTCAGTTTGCATCTGTTTACTAAATTCTTTGCACATAGATTCATTAGTAGCACCAAAGATAATATCATCTACGTAAATTTGTGCCAGCAGGGTATCTTTACCCTTTTTCTTAATGAATAAGGTTGTGTCAGCTTTGCCTCTGACATAGTTCCTGGTCAGCAGGAAACTGGTCAACCTTTTATACCAAGCACGTGGTGCTTGTTTCAGACCGTACAGGGCCTTCTTGAGTTTATAAACGTGGTTTGGATATTTTGGATCTTCAAACCCTGGAGGCTAAGTAACATATACCTCTTCGTTTATAAATCCATTAAGAAATGCACTTTTAACATCCATTTGATATAGTTTGAAGTTCATGAAACTAGCATATGCATATAATATTCGTATAGCCTCTAACCTAGCAACGGGAGCAAAGGTCTCACCGTAGTCAATGTCTTCTTGCTGACTATAGCCTTGAGCTACAAGTCGGGCTTTGTTCCTGACTACTTGCTTTGCTCATCTAGCTTATTTCTAAAGACCCATTTACTCCCTATGGTCTTTTGATTACTAGGTTTTGGTACTAAATCTCATACCTCATTTCTTTTGAACTGATCAAGCTCTTCTTGCATAGTGTTGATCCAGAATTCGTCGTGCTCAGCATCGGTGAAATTCTTTGGTTCATGGACTGAGACGAATGCAACATTGCTAAGATATCTCCTGAGTTGATTTCTTGTCACCAGGTTGTTCTCAGCAGCATCAAGAATGGACTTCTCCGAGTGTCCTCTTGGAATTTTGATTTCTTTGGGTAATGTTGAGTTGTCAGGAGCAGGTGTTTCAACAATCTCTGCAGTTTTAGATTGGTCAGCAAAGGTAATTTCAGGTTCGTTTTTACCTTTGGTCAGCCCGTGCAGTAATGACTCAGCGGCTCCATTTTGGTCAGCTTCCGCTGAGCTTGGGTCATCTTCGGCAGACTGACTTGACTTTCCTGCAGGGTCAGTTTCATCGAACTCGATATGGACAGACTCTTCTATGACTTGAGTTCGTTTATTGAACACCCTATATGCTTTACTGTTAGTTGAGTACCCTAGAAAGATCGCTTCGTCAGCTTTAGAATCAAATTTGGCAAGGTTGTCTTTCGTATTGAGTATAAAGCATTTACAACCAAAAGCACGAAAGTATCCAATGTTGGGCTTTCGTCATTTCCAAAGTTCATAGGGGGTTTTCTTAAGAATATGTTTAACTAAAGCCCTATTGAGTATATAGCATGCTGTGTTGACAGCTTCACCCCAGAAATACTTTGGAAGCCTATTCTCACTCAGCATTGTCCTAGCTATTTCAACTAATGTTCTGTTCTTCCTTTTAACAACCCCATTTTGTTGAGGAGTTCTAGGAGTAGAAAAATTGTGGTCAATGCCGCTGACTTCACAGAATTCATCAAACTGTTGGTTTTTGAATTCTCCGCCATTGTCATTACGGATGTGAGCTAATTTTAAATCTTTGTCATTTTCAAGTTTTCTGATCAGTGTTGAAAACATCTTAAAACCTTCATCCTTGCTACTCAGCAAGATGACCCAAGTATACCGAGAGAAATCGTCTACAATGACTAAGGAGAATTTCTTACCGCCCAAGCTGAGTGGCTGGACAGGTACGAAAAGGTCCAAGTGTAGTAATTCCAATGGACGCTTGGTTGAGACAGTATTTTTACTTTGAAAAGACTTTTTGGTTTGTTTACCTTGCTGACAAGCATTGCATAATTGATCTTTCTCAAATCTAAGTTTGGGCAAACCCGCAACTAATTGCTTTCTTGCTAATTTGGCAAGGAGGTCCATGCTTACATGACCAAGTCTCATATGCCATAGCCAGGAATTATCTTCCTTAGACACTAAGCATATATTTTTCGAAAAATTCTTTTCTAAACTCAATATGTACACATTATCAACACGAGGGGCAGTTAAAATCAAATCGTTTGTTTTTTCCTCGAGTATCCGACACTCAGTGGCATCAAATACAACCTTTCTACCGCTGTCACACAGCTGAGCCACGCTCAATAGGTTATATTTGAGACCTCTGACTAAGGAGACTGACTCAATAGTAGGGTTACCTCCGATAGTACCTGATCCTACTATCTTACCCTTTTTGTTGTCTCTGAAGCTTACACTTCCACCTCGTTTACGTTCAAGTGTGATGAACTGAGTTTCATCACCAGTCATATGCCTCGAGCATGCGCTGTTAATATACCAAAGCTTTGACTTCTCCACGCACCTCAGGCTCACCTGTATTTTAAACTATTCATCTTTAGGTACCCAATTCTTTTTGGGTCCTCGTTGGTTAGCATGAACAGGTGAAGCATCATATTTTATTTTGTGACGGCATACATTTACGGTGTGGCCATCTTTACCACAAAAGTCACAAAAAATTGCCCTTTGAGGGTATTTCCTCTTTTGGTCAGCATGATGGTGCTGAGCATACCAACACACCTTTATAGTGTGTCCCCTTTTTCCACAACAGTCATACTGACTGTTCTGTTGAGTGTACTGTCGATGTTGACCAGTACCTTGATACTCAGCATTGGGATATAACCTTTTCTTAGCCGATGTACTCAGCTGGTTCTGTATGGTTGTGATGTCCTTTCTCAACTTCTTAGAGTTGATTGGACTTCAGAGACAAATTTATACATTATTTTCAAATTTTCATCCTGTCTAGTGTTGTCCTGAAGTAGATGTCGGAGATCACTTAGTTTGACCTCCTCAATCTCATCACATCGCCTTCTGAGTGCCTTTATTTTCTTATTACACTTTTTGGTCAGTGTATATAAATCACTCAGGGCGTTAACCATTTCATTTCATTTCTAAGCATGAGAAGAGATGTTACCTCATTAGAGTGTTCCTCTTGGTCAGACTCATCTGAGAGGTCAACATGCTCAGATCGGCATTGGTCAGCAGCTTCATCAGCCATAAAACATATGTTTGCTGACTCCGTGGCATCAACTTCTGATAAGGTTGACTCATCACTGTCACTCCATGTTGCCACCATTGCTTTTCTGCTGCCTTTCTTTTCTTTCTTCAAAGTGGGACAACTTGATTTAATATGCCTAGTTTGATGACATTCAAAGCATGTGACAGGCTTTGAGCTGTCCTTTTTGTATCTGCTGTCGCTGGGCTCAGCTTTGTACTTATCGCTTCTTCTGAATTGCCTTTTACTGTTCTTATCGTTCTTTCTGAACAGCTTATTCATCTTCCTAGTAAACATGGCTATCTCCTCATCATCTGATGAGTCAGCTTCTGTTGAGTCAGCTTTCATGATAAGTGATTTTTGTTTCTTGTCCTCTGACTTTTCTTTAGCTTCAAAGTTCTTCATTGAGATCTCGTGGGTCAGCAGAGATCCGATCAGCTCGTCATATTTGTATGTGGTCAAGTCCTGAGCCTCTTCCACAACTGTCTTCTTAGTTTGCCAGCTTTTGGGTAGACTTCTCAAGATTTTCTTCACCTGCTCTTCTTCCGTGAAGTTCTTGCCGAGTCTCTTCAGCTCATTTATGATGTTGGTAAATCTTGCATTCATTTCCGAGATGTCTTCATTGTCATTCATCTCGAACAGCTCGTATAATCTTATATGTTGATTCACCTTTGATAGGTCACCTCCAGCTTCTTCCATATTTCATGTGCTGACTCACAACCTAAAATTTTGTTGTACTCTGCAGCATCTAACGCACAGTGAAGCATATTGATAGCCGAAGCATTATTTTGGAGTTTTCTAAGGTCATCCTCTGACCACTCAGTTTCACTCTTAACAACTTTCTCGTTGTCTACTGTTTTGTAAGGCACATATGGGCCTTGAACTATTGCAAGTCACGCACTCATGTTTGTAGCTTGAATAAAGTTTTTCATCCTGTTCATCCAAAATGTATAATTTGATCCGAAGAACAAGGGAGGCCGACTAATAGATAATCCCTCAGGGAGTATCTGTGTTGTTTGATTTTCAGGAAGGAAATGAGTGCTGTTCTCAGCCATTTATAGGGATCAGCTCAAGATAGTTATATCTTTGAGTAGTGAGCTATTGAGCTCTGATACCACTTGTTGGTCCCGTGTAATTAGTTCCGGGGGGGGGGGGGGGGGGGGGTTAGGAACTAATGTAACTTTTTTGCTTAATTATGCTGACTTAATCAATTATTCAAATTACTTAACTCAGTTTTGGTCAGCACGGCCGAGAGAGATGTAAGACAACTTTAGTCAGAGGCTGACTAGAACCGTTTTACTTGCGAGTTGGGAATTAACACTTAGGCCAGCTTCCAACTCAGCACTCGATTACTCAGTGTCAGCTTATACAATTTATATCCTGAGTAATTTAAGCAAGCAACACATACATATATCTATTGAGAGAAAGGGTTAGAAATTACTCAGCAGACTTATCCTGGTTCGGCCTCACCGCCTACGTCCAGTCCCCAGAATCCTTCTGGGCTTTTTCAATCCAATACTGAGCTCTTTAAAGTTAGAGCACAAACCGTTTACAAAGCAGTTGAGTATGCAAGAGTACCTTCCTCTATTAGTCTACTCAACCCCACTAAGCGATATAACCAAACACTTAGATTTTCTTTACCGCTGAGTACTAAAACCCAGTACTCAACACCACTCTCTCAACTTTTACAATTGATACAAATCTGTTCTTTCTAGATGAAGAACACTTTAGATGAATACAAATTCAATCTAGACTTTTACACAGAAATAAGATTTGGGTGTAAGATTGCTTTTTCTTGTTTGTATGTGCTTGTATGTATGCTTTTCTCTTTTATTTTTCGGCCAAGGATCCAAGAGTTGGACTTGTCCTTTTATAGTGAATTTCTAATGCCTCAATCATTTGAATTCAGATGTATCCGTTGAATTCAAACGGCTCCTTGCATCATTCACTGGTCAGCATACAGATTTTGCAGGCCAATTTTGTCGTCTGAAATTAGCAGGCGTCAGGCTAGTCTTCTTCCGCCAGGTTCGTCTTCTAGCGCCAGTTTCGTCTTTTAGCCAACGGTCAGTTGACCCATGCATCTCGAAACTGTCTCCTTGCGTATTTCCAAACCTTCTGAATTGGCGCAGATCTCTGTCAGATCTTGTCTTTTAGTAAACGGATCATTGGCGCCGTCCTGATGAACACTCAGCTTGACTTTAATAGACGTTGTCTTTGATCTTTTTTTCTGACGAGACTAAGTCATATTCTACTCAGCTTCTTCGGTCAGCTTCGTCTTCAAGCATTTGTTCTGAAGAAGACTTTTCTTCCATTATGCTGAGTCACACTCTACTCAGCTTCTTCGGCAGCTTCATTTTCAAGCGTTTGTTCTGGAGAAGAGTTTTCTTCTACTATGCTGAGTCGTTTTCTACTCAGCTTCTGTGCCTTATGCTGACTTCATTCTGTCGTACTTTTTATTTCTGTTCACTTATAATTATACTCAACATTGAACAAACACATTAGTACAATTAAACCAAAGCACTTAAATTTAATTGCCCCTTAATCATGGATCAACTTAAATAATTTTGTCAAATCAAAATCATGTGGAAAGGTGTTTCAACAGACTCCTCTTTTCCTTAGGTATCGAAAATGTGTTTAATGAGTTTAGCATTTGCCCAGGGCAGTTGTCTCCGAACGGATAGATGGACCTTCTTGGCTTGATTAAGGTGTGGGAAGATTTGGACATAGAGATGATTGGGTCTCTTTTTCGTCGCATATTCCATGAGATTGGGGTTTGATGATTCTTTGTGGATTTTAAAACTTCCTTTAAATGAGAGATCATTCGTGAAGAATAAGACGTCTAGGAACAAAGACTTCAAACCTCAATGGTTTTGATTCTGCCCCTTAAAGACAACAATGGGAAGACTGTGAGGGGGGGTGTATATGTTAAAACACAATTTCCACACTAATTTGATTACGACAAAAATATTAAAAGAAATTAATAGTCACATACTTAGTGAAACATTAAAATTAAATTTTGATTTAATTGGACTAATGTGTTTGTTAAGTGTATGTTTGATTAAATGTAAATAAGGAAGACATATATACAAAGGCCCAAAGATCAACTTCAGCCCAATAGCTGGAAGGATCCAGAAGCAGAAGCCACGCCTAAATAAAGACCGATTCCTGAAGAAAGGAGATCAAGGCATTAGAGACAAGATCAACGTTGACTCTGGATCTCTGACATTTGCATCACCAAATAAGGAAAGAAGCAGAAGCTCCAGATGGCTTGTCCCTTGATCAACTTGGAATCTTTGCCTCATTTGGTTAGACAGTCAGATTGCCTCTATCAAGACTCAAAAGTGTGGCATCTCGAAGACACAACGAAAAAGAGAAAAACAACCATTGGATGTGTACACTGGCTACTGAGGATGAAAGCGACAAAAGAGAGTCGTTTTCCTCCAACGGTTATTTTGAAATTCGAAATAACCAGCCTCAAAGTGTCACTATAAAAACTCCGTCATTTGCTTAATTTAGACTTGATCATCAACGCTGAAATTTAGAGAGAATCATTATTGAAGTTCCAAAACCGAAGCAAAAGCCTATACACATCCATTGTATTCATTCGTGTAATAGCTCTTAGTTCTTTCATTGTGTTCTGAGTAAGAACAAATCATCAATAGCTTAGAAAAGTTCAAAAGCTCTTATGTTTACTTCGGTTATAAGTGATCAGCAAGAGAGGTAGATAGATAGCTGAGTGTTGAGTGTAAAGGAAGATATTTTACAAAGCTTCTATATCTATTGTAAGGGTTTGCTCTACCTGTTGGAAAGAGTTCTCTAGTGGATTAAAATCCAGAAGAAGGTATTCTGGGGACTGGATGTAGATAGGAGGCCGAACCAGTATAAATTGCTACATAACAATCTCTCTAACCCTTTCCTTCTGGCATATTTATATTGCTTGCTTCTGTGCTTAAAAATATATAACTTGTGCTTCTGACTATTGTACTAAATAGCGTGTTTAACAAAGTCACACAGAGTCTACTCCAGTTAAGTGGCCTAGTGTTTTAACGTTTAGAAGCAGAATCAAGCTTTGTTCCTGTTTAACACAACAAACAAAGTTTGCCTCTGATTCCGAGCAGCCTTGTGCTATTGAATTAATTGTGTGAGAATTTTATAAAGTCTTAAATTTATCAATAGTTCCATTCACCCCCCCTCCATTTGGAACTATATTCTATCTCACAAGGGACCAATAATATATCCTTATGGGTTCCTCTTTCGGACGTTATGGAACAATGACATTGTGAACAAGGCGAAGTGGCCTTTTCTGAAGCCATTATTGAAGGACGAGAAGGCTATTCGTGATCTTTTGGTGGAGTTGGACTTGTCTTTCACCAAAGAGGATTTGCGGGACTAAATTAGCCGTGGCATCCCCTTTCACTTTCGATCTCCGGAAGGAGAGGTTTATTTCAAAAGGTCACCTGGATATAAATCTTTATTTAAAGGTGATTCCTTATGTTTTTACCCTGTTTTGGTTTCTTCCTTCCTATTTTTGTAGGATCTAGCATGCCTTATGTTCGCCAAAAAATGTTAGCTCGCCAAGCTGCCGAACGGATCGCTACCGAGGAGAAGTAGAAGGCTGTAACTTTTAGAAGGGGAAGGAATGTGTCTTATTCTTCCCCCCTTCCCGAGGGATTAACCTCCTCATCTTCTCCTGGTGCTGGCTCCACTCCTCAAGTATTAAGTGCTTTGGGAGTGTCCTTTCAAAGAACTAAAGATCCTTCCACTAGAAATTATGTTTGCCTAATCGAGCTTTCCTCCACTTCATCTTCTAGATCTTTTAACACCCAATCCTATTTGGACAATGCAGAAAAGGTGCTTCAATAAGCTTCTACAAATCAAGTTGCATCCTCAATGTCGCAAAAGGTGCCTACAGTTCATGTTCCTCTGGACACCTTTATGCCTAATGATTCCCAAGTGATCCTTTTTGCGGCCAGGGCTGGCTCGGGACTACTTGAGGCCCTATGCGAAATATAAAATATGGGCCCTTATATAGAAGCAAAACTATAAAAATAAATAGATGTATTTAAGTATAATATCATCATCTCTTTTGGCGGAGGAATACCTTACAACTTTTACAAATACATGAAATTACAAATTTAATATTCATCTAAAAATTGCTCTAGCCCGTTGAGATGCAAAATCACTAATTAAACTTTTATATTCAATATTCTTTAATGTCTCATTTTCAATAGACAATAAAGCTAATCCATTTAATCTTTCATGTGACATAGTAGAACGTAAATAATTTTTAATTAACTTTAATTTTGAAAAACTTCTTTCTGCAGATAACAAACAAAATATGGAAACTATAAAAATTATAGCAAAGTCACCTAAAGAAAAATCAAAGGAAGTATTAAATGACGAACACTAATTTTATACCTGATAAGATGAATCAGTGAACAAAAATCAATCCAGATTAGAATAGTTGAGCAAAATTGTAAGTGAGTGTGAAGAAGAACTTGTAGAGAACTAGATTAGAATAATTGTAGTTGAGCACACAATTGTAAGTGAATATAAAGAAGAACTTATAGTAGAGAAATTTAATTGTAAAGAACTCAATTTGTAAGGACTGATGCATATAAACATCTTGTCTTTTCAATTTTTTGAACGTTAGAAAACTGATATCAATTGAATATGTTTTCTGATCAAACACAAAAAAGAGGAGATTATGATCTACTTACTAGCATTTAGTCAATTAAGTGGGGCATTTTTCTCCTTCCAAATAATAAAATATGGCAATATTTTGTACTTTCCCATCTCCACATTAAATGAAATTGATAATTTTTTTAAACTTAAAATCATATATATGTAACATATTTACCCCACCTCTCTTTTTTACCAACTAACCATACTAATCAATATATTACTATAATAATATATATAGGGCCCTAATTTTTAGAGGGCCCTAGGCAATTGCCTAGGTTGCCTAGAAGCCCAGCCGGCCCTGTTTGCGGCGAGACCTACAACTACTGTAGGGGCTTGTCCAAAAAAGGTGAAGGTTCTTGTTGATTAAGTGGCTGTGGAAGGAAGTGTGCCCGTGCAAAGTGTAGCTGAGCAAGCAAAGAGTACTGAAGTGCCTATAAAAGCTGGGACTCAATGAGCTCTGAAAGCGATTGAACCCAAAAGAACTAGAGGAGCTCATGCGGCAAAAAAACATAAAACTGATGTTTTAGAGAAAAGCTCTGCTCCGAAGCCTTAGAAAACTCAAGCTAGGCAGAAGAACCCCCGCATACTACTTCCAAACTTCCTCTTTCACCCCCGTTGCTCAAGGTTCAGGTAGGGTTCCAGCCCTCATTCCTTTCTGGCTGGATTGGATCCCTAATATCGTGGTCGTATAGCCGGAGGAACTGGCTCTCATCAACAAGTATAGTACTTTATATTGTAAGTTTTTACTTAGGTTTTTGCAATTTTGTATTCACTTGTATACTATGTATTTTGATCGAGGTGTTTCTGCCGCAACTTTGGAGGGCTAGGCTAGAGTACCCTATGATCGCCCGGGGCCTTGCTCAACAGGCTAGAGTGCCTTTTGAGAGGTCTCTATTTGCGCAGGCCACCGATGAGGCTATGATTGATCTGAACAATAGTTGCCAAGCCCTGGTTAGTTTTAACGACTTTGTTTATTCCTTTCTTGTGTGTTTTTATTATGACTTTGGTTAACTTCGGTTATCTGTCATTGTCTTTGCAATCTGAGGTTTTTGCCAGATTGAAATTTGCCAACAAGAGGGTTTCTCACTTGGAGGGGCAACTTCGAACGTCCGCTAACTCCAAGATAGAGGAAGCTTTGAGGAAGGCTTATCCAAGCAGGAGGATGAAGTAAGCGCACTCCGCCATAAGCTGATCAAGAAGGAAGATTTGTTGAAGTCTGTGACTAGAAGAAATAAGACAACCCAATCGACTATCAATCGTTTGGAGGCGGAGCTTGCAACGATGAAGGCTATGCAACATCTTGCTGAGGGGGTTGAAGTGAGGCTTCGTAGCTCGTCCACGACACATTTTTTTTTATTCAATAAGTATTTTATTTTTATTTTCTTTATTTCCAACCATAAATAGTTTTCTTTATTTGAATTTTGAGAAAGATAAACAGAAATTTAAAAACGCAATTTTTGTTATAATAATTACCCATTCTAAATTCAAATTAATGCATAATAAAGTGATGGACATGACTACTACTCTTTAATTTATTTTGAACTTGTTTTGGCTTCCTAGTTTCCATCCAATCTCAATAAGAATACCAACATTTACCACCCTAACTTCTCGGAAGTGGACCCACGTGTGGGAACACATGTCTATAGCGGGTCCCACTATTAGGACTACGTGGCCTTTTGTTAATAATAACTTAATACTAGCAAAAAGCATAGGTCATCTTTTATTTTGATTCATTAGGGTGTGTTGGGTTTTTTTTATGTTTGTCTCTCCTTTTTCACTTGAAACCTAAAAAATTTAGATGTGTGATTAGCGATTTCATATTTGTCTCTTACACTTAAAAAAAACAGTAAAATTCTGATTTTTGAAAAAGTAATATTTTTCAACAACAATTAGCAAACTATAATAATAAACAACAACATTAAATAATAAATAAAATAAAAGGGTTTTAAGCCATTTAATCATTTATTTTTGGTCCTATTTAATGGAAGAAAATCTATTGTTTCAATTTCTGTCCCTTCCATGTCCTTGTCACAAAAAGTGATCACCATTTAATTAAAATAATATTTTGTAAGTCATGGGATCCGCACAATAAAAATGGACCACTTTTTGTGAGAGGGACATTGAAGGAGACACTGAAATGATGACAACAAGTTTTCTTCCCCATTAAACTCTTGCTTAACAAATTAGTAAGTTGTGAACATCTGTTAAAAAAAGTTATTAGTTTCATCTGTATTTGAAATTAAAAAATATATATTTTTTACAGTTCCAATTAAAGTTTTTATAATTTTTCTACAACCACATTAACATTCAAAATTGCTTTCAAACAGTGAAAAATACAAGTTTTATATGCATGTGCAACGAATTACACTATGTTAACCGAGTTTTATGTTAAAAATTGGGGTTTATGGTCATCAAGAGCTTAATGGAACACAGAAATAAATGATTATGAGCTTAATGTATCCAAATAAAAGATGAATAACTTAATGAACCAAAAAATGAAAGTTCAGGAGTCTAATGATATTTTTTTTTGCCTAACTTAATATTCAACAACTATTGCTCAACCCAGTTTTGACATCTTCATATTCGATAAGAACATATCGACACTATGGCTAAAGGAACCATCAGCCACCAGATAGTTTAAAATTTCATTTTAGTATGATCGGTAAAAGATTTTACTTCCCTCAAGATACTCCATTTGGCATCTATCTCAGTTTAGCAGTTCCTTTTATTTTCTAAACCCGACTTCAATTTTATTATTTTTTTTCTTACTTTCTCATTAAGTTATTTCTCTTATTATTTTGATTTTTGATTTTTTTAATTTACTTGCCATCCGTTTACCATGTCATCCTCCCTTCTCAAAATTTTCACTTTTTTTTTTATTTTCAATTTGTCATTCCTCTACGAGTCTCCAACCCCCTTTTCAATTCTGCCTAACATGTTTTCATCATTTTCCAATTTCTTGCGGTTTTATAATTATAGATTTATGTTCTATGGTATAAATGATCAATTAGATTTTGTAATTATAGGTTATTGATTATTAAGATTTGATATTAGATTATTCAATATTTATGTGCTTGTGTATATATAGGTAACTCTTATTCTCACTCTTCATGTTTCTATAACAACCATAAAAACGATAGTTTTTACCTATTAGTAGAGTGAAAAATAAGTTCTGAAACAGAATGAAAGACGAATATCTTTATATTTGTTTAATGTTATATATTAAAAGAGAAATAGTTGGTAGTTTTAGTAAAGATTAATTATCTTTAGTATTCTCTTATTTATTACATGTTTTTACTTTTTAGGAAGAACAACGTTAATGGTTTCAAGACCGATAGAACTAGAAGTGCCCCTTGTTTCAAAGAGAGAAGGATGAATTGATTAGGTCATGTAGGAATATGGTTCAAGTCTACCAATCTGTTAGATGATTTTAGTTATTTGAAAGAGCGACGATCTCTATTTTAATACATTAGAAAATCTCTATTTTGATACATTAAATATAATATATTTTGATCTCTTATCATACGTAGTAAAAAAAAATTTATTAAAAATTTAGCCCCATGTGAATTTTTTATCTTGCGTCTGTCTTTAATGCTCGGATCGGTAAAAACTTAACTAACTCGAGATGGGCTTCGAACTCGATACAAGCTTAAAATTATGTTCGAATTCTGCTTATTAAAATGATTTGAGTAAATATTCACGACATCATTTTTACTAGAATATAAGAAAAACACATTCAATGTGAACAAAAATAAATATTTTTAATATTATTGAAATATTACGCTAACCCATCTTTGTGATTACCTTTTATGTTTAGTGCCTGATTCATAATTAATGAAAAATCATTTCTCTTATAAGATTTTAATTGTTGCCGACTTGTACATTAAATTTATGAAAATTTTAGCTGTCTTTTTTTTTTATATATATTTTTGTTATCCAAGATAAAAATGGAGATCTAGGAAAAGAAAAATGAAAAGAACTCTCACAAATGATATGAGTAGTCATTATCAATTTATTTTAGTCAATTTCGTACATAGGAAAAAAAGAAGGCAGTGATAATTGATTAAAACAAAATTATAGATATTATGCTAGAATAATCACATGAAGCTGCAGCTTCATCTCAGAGAAAAAGGTTTAGTTACTTGTCTCGTTGTGGATGAGTCAAGTCGCTAGGAGTAGTTTGACGTTTGACTTGATAAAAGTTTGATTGTATTTATTTTAATTATAAATGAGTTGTGTTTAAGCACAATTTGATACTCAATTCATATACGGGCCGAGTTTGAGCACGATTGATGGGCGTCGAATCCACGAAAAATAAATATAACTTAACTTTGATGAAAACAGAGTGTAAAAGAGTTAGTAAAGATCGAATCCAAGGGATTGACACTAATTCAATTAGATTAATAACCAAGGAAACAAGTAAAATAAAATGGGGGGATTTTGATTTGGGTTTATTTAACACTAAAACAAATAAATAATATAACAAAAATAGAGATTAATAAAGGGTTAAATACCAAAACTAGACCTTTAGAGATATCCATTTATATATTTAGACTCATTCCTATATATGTTATCCAAATAGACTCTTCCACTTCTACAGTACCCATACACCCTTTATTCTCTCCAACCATTTTCATTCTTCCTCCTATTGCGAACGACGACCATTTTGCGAACGAAAAGAAACGTCTGAGAATCGAAGGTATCTCATGTGTGTTTGTTTTCTTATGCTTGATTTCTGTTAGGTTTTAGGGTTTATACATGGAGTTGTTGTGATATGTGTATTTAGGCTTATGTGTTAGTGTTTAATAGTTGTATTGATGATTTCCGAACTAATTTATGTTGTATATGTGTGAATCATGCTTAGTTGGAGACCATTTTGTTGTTATCGGACATAGGGAAACAGGTTTTGAGAGTCACATTTTATGAATTTGAATCATATTTCATGAATGCGATCACATAATCTTAAGCCCTCATTGAATTACGATAAAATGCGATCGCTCTTTGGAAATACGAATATATAAACCCACATCGAATTTCAATAAAAAGCGATCTAATGCATAAATGCGACTAGACAAAAACGATGAAGTGATAGTTGCATCTCACTAAAATGTGATATGCATGCATTGGATGTGAATCACATTTTCTAATCTGTATCGTATTTTTTCGTGATGCCTTATGTATCGCATCGAGTGAAATGCGATGAGGCTTTTCTGAAATGCGATCCAATGAAATTTTCTAAAATTTAATTTTAATATGTGAAATGCAATTACAGGTTCCAGCTGTCAAGATAAAGGCAGTAAAATTGGATAGTCTTGTTAAATTTAAGTACCATGGGAGGTTTTTTTATTCAAAATTTGCGCAATGCGCTTACATTATAAAGAAGAAAGAAAAATCACCAGCAGACCCAGATGTAATTCGAACCCATGACCTCCCAAGACATAGGTAAGCTCTCAACCACTAGGCTAAGAGTTTCACCACAAGTACCATGGGAGCTTGGGTACTAAAGGAACAATAACAATAAGAGGAGATCTTGAGGTGATGATCGATTTACAAACCATATTGACGCCTTCACAGATAAAGGTTTTCAGAACCAGATGTTTTGGACATCTAATGAATTTGGATAGAGAAATGTGGTTTTCTATCAGAGGATTTGAATTGAGAATAAATGATTGGGAATACAGACTGATATCGGGATTGCAATTTGGTGGTTTGATCGAGTTTACGAAGATGATTAATAAGCTAAAAAAAGGGAAATATTGAATAAGTACTTCAATGGATCCATGCAGAATGCTTCCCATAGACCTTGGAGGCAAATTAGGAGGGTATTTATACCATTCAACATCAATAATGAATACTGGATTTGTGGCAAGCTAAACTTGGCGGATGAGCATCTTCACATTTTCGATAGACTATACACATACTATCCCGAAGAAAAGATGATAAAATTTTGGAACCCTTTCTAGTTTGCATTCCGAGGATAATGAAACAAGTCGGATACTTCAGACAAAATGTCACCAAAATACCACTAATTCGCTAGAGTAGAGTAGCTGGAGTGCCACAACAGGAGTCTCAATCTAATGATTGTGGAGTATTTACTTATATTTTCCAACAGTATTTGTCTGAAGGCCGTGAGTTTGATTTCACCGGCGTTGGCAATGTTTATTTTAGGAATCGTATAGATATAGAGTTATTTCATGGTACCCTATTAGACTATTAAACTTATGAACTTGTCTGATATTGATAGGGACGTTTTGTCCCTATCTTTTAGCGTGATTTACGGTATAATTTTGAGCTTAATAAGTAAGTTTAATTACAAAAATAGTGTGTTTTCAATAAAATAACAAAATAAAAATAAATTTTATGTTTTTAGTTAATTTCCTTTGTTTTTGATTAATTTTGGAAAAATAAACGTCAAGCTAATTCGGTTCTCGAGGATCATATTTTGCAGGTACAAGTTAGAAATAAACAAGTGATGATTCATAGGACACGCAGGGCACAGAAGCTGGCACGCGGGGCGTATGATAATGCCCCCTAATTCACGGCAGTCAATTACGCGTTCCCACATGGTCAACACCTACCATGCGGGGCATAATACATAGCACGCGGGGCGTCCAAGGTGCAAATTGGAGACAAAAGTTCCAGGAGCTTAACTAAGCGGGGCGTCACCCATACCACGCGGGGCATCCAAGGCATAATTCAAGCAATTGAGTTCTAGGAGCTCAACCACGCGGGGCGTACTCCAGTCTACGCGGGGCGTGAGTCAACAAGTCTGAATATGGTCCACACGGAAGAAATTATCAACGGAATGGCCTAAAATGGCAGAGACGCGGGGTGTGCCTTGTGAAACCTGCAAAAATAGTGTGAATTCTTACTTGTAACTTGTGTAATTGCGATTTTATCCCCGAGCTTGATGTGTATAAATAAGAGTGATTAGCACTCATTTCTTCATTCAGATTTTTATATAACTAAACTCTATCACTTTGAGAGCTTGTTCACTTATCCCCTCACTCCGTCGAAGTTACATTCCATCGTCTTCCACCAAGCTCGAGAAGTTCCACCTCCAAATCCTAAGAGACGGCTTTGAGTACGGTTAGCTAGTTCCAAGGGCCGATTCTTCCCTTCTTACTTGCTAATTAGCTTGCACTCTTCCTATGTACTAGGCTTGGTTGTATTCATATTCTTTTCATTCCATATTTATAATATATGAATTGCAATTCCCGTTTCTCTATACGTGTTGATGTTTACTACTTGTTTTAATATTTGTAATTGATTATTATGTAGGGGGACACGATACCCAGCGCCCTTTTGGATGGGTCATCTTTAGGGAACCATATAAGTGCTGCCCTACCGGAAGTAACGCACCGGAAACCATAGGAATTGACAAGCCACGGAACTTATGGGCCCTAGTTTCTGATCCCCAGCATTAGACACGCTTTGACTAGGAACCACGTAGTCTAAGTACTTCACGGGTCGGTCGGTCTACACGTAGTCGTCTTTGCAAGAGTAAAGTATCAATCATACATGTTCGGAGTCATTGCTTTTTATATTTATAACTTATCGTAACCCGTAGAGTTTCAGTTATATAAAGTTTGTCTCACCATAGTTTAGGAGTAGTTTGTAGTTGTCACCCAAACCAACCTAAAGTATTCACCGCCTAGATAACGAATAGAACCGAGTAGTTTAATACTTGTGGTTATAAATCCCATGGATTCGATATCCAATCTTAACCGGATTGTTACTTGATACGACGGGGTACACTTGCCCCTAAGTAGTCGCGTCTAGTAGAGTCTAAGAACACTTCCATCCCTTACACTTATATATTTTTACCCATACTTCACACACCTCTACTCGGACCGCGCACCAGATATTGACGGAAATTTGACTTTTTACATGTTTCACCTTTTTTTATATGTATCGTATAAAGTTAAAATAACATTCGCATCTGTCGAACTTTATCGCAATTTGGTGATATACGATTCACATCTATCAAACCTTATCGCAATTCGTTGATATGCAATTCGCATTTGTCGATCTGTATCGCAATTTAGGTGAGATGTGATTCGCATATGTCGATCTACATTACATTTCAGTGTATCATTTTTGTAATACCTATCGACCCATCAATAATATGTTATGAATAGTGGAAATAATCCTAATTTGGTAATCAATATTATGCAGCTAAATGGCAACAATTATATGGCTTAGAGAAGATCAATGACTCGAGCATTGAAGATTAAAGAAGTGATTCATTTTGTTCTCAAGGATTATGATATTTCGTTAGAGAAATCACCAACTTACAAGAAATGGTCCAAAATAGATTGTCTGGTAACTTCTTGGATTCTTAATTCCATAGCTAAAGAGATTGTAGAGGAATTCCAATATTTTGGCACTGCTTGAGCACTTTAGCAAGATCTTGCATATCATTTTGGGGAAAAAAGAATTGACCATAGACTTCAAGATAAAGAGGGACACTATAGTCTTTCTTTGGACGGTAATTCTTCAACCATTGCTTATGTCAACAAACTTAAGAGGCTTTAAGATGAACCTTCTTTCATGAGGCCAATGCCATCTTTTCAATGTAGAATATCACAAATTTGTGTTTGTAATTCCTTCAAAAGATTAACTGATGTTAGTCTTTCTTCAGATTGTAATTCAATTTTTAATAGGAATAAATGAATAATATGACCATGTCAAGAATCAAACCATTGTAATGGATTCACTTATCTGTTTAAATAGAACATACTATATGCTTTTACAAGTGGAAAAACATATCAAAATTTCTATACATAGGCTCCACATCCCACTTCCACTACCCACAATCTGTAAATCATTAACATAAACATTCTCCAGCCCAACTTTGATAGTAGTAGTAGGACGAAAATCACCATCATTAGAAATCCAAGGCTCAGTCCACACATTAATAGACTCCTTCAACCCAATACACCAGCTACACCATTCCATGAGGATCAATCTTGACTCCTATATGCTCCTCTAAACTAAGCTTGGGTGATTGCCCTCTTGAGCAGATCAAAAAGTCCCCTCCGGGAACTATTTATCTTTATCCTACATGTAAGAGCTTCACTGTGAGAAATCAAGTTCCAAACTTGCTTAACGAGTAAAGCAGCATTAAAAGAGACAAGATGTCGAAACCCTAGACCCATTTCTTCCTTCCTCAAACACAATCTATTCCACGAAGACCAATTTATACGCTTTTCCCCCTCCTTCAAACCCCACCAAAAGGAATTCATCATCCTCTGAAGCTCATCACAAAAAGAAACATGCAACAAGAAAATACACATGCAATAAGAAGGAATAGATTGAGCAATAGACTTAATTTCTTTACCTGCTTGAGACAACATCTTACCACTCCAAATGAACAGACGCTACCAAAGACTGTCATAGAAGTAACTAAAAACCGATCGCTTTCATCTCCTAATCAAAGAGGGCAATCCTAGATATTGACTCGTGTTAAGAGGCGCTTGATTTAATTTTGTTGAATTTATGCTTTAGTAGCTACTACATTATTTTTGTATTGTATTTAGAATATCTTCTCATGTTATTTTTCTTATGTTTGATTGATTTAGTCAGTTGCTGAAGTGGTTATTAAATCACTGATTTGTAGGAAGTGGTTATTGAACAATTATTCTGTAACTCTTCCTGCTGTATTTAAACTCAATATCAGATCACTAATATTTACGCTTTTCACAACAAATTGAGTTGTTATCAAATCATCTCATTCATTCTCTTTTATTAAGTCTAAAATTCCAACAAATTAGTATCAGAGCTCTTTTCTTGAGAGACTTGTGAATTTGTTATTATTTCTTTTTCTCTTCTTCTTTTATGGATTTGTCAGAAACTCCATTTACTGCATTAGCACCACCTGTTTTCAACGGTGAAGGCTATCATATTTGGGTAGCAAGGATGGAAGCACATCTGGAGGCTAATGATCTCTGGGAAGTTGTTGAAGAGGACTACGAAGTTCCTCCATTGTCCGAGAATCCAACTATGGCGCAGATAGAAAATCACAATGAGAAGAAATCAAGAAAGTCGAAGGCCAGGGCTACGTTATTTACTGCAGTCTCATCTGGTATCTTTATCAGAATTATGACAATGAAATCAGCTTTTGAAGTCTGGAATTTCTTGAAGAAGGAATTTGAAGGAGATGAGAAGATCAAGGGAATGAAGGCTCTTAACTTGATCAAAGAATTTGAATTTCAAAAGATGAAGGATTCAGAAACTCTCAAAGAGTATTCAAACAAATTGCTTAGCATTGCTAACAAAGTAAGATTACTCGGTACTAAATTTCCTGATTCTAGATTAGTTCAAAAGCTTCTTGTGACTGTTCCTGAAAGGTTTGAAGCAACCATTTCTTCTGTGGAAAACACTAAGGATCTGTCAAAAATTAGTTTGGCAGAGTTGTTGAACGCTTTGCAGGCACAAGAGTAGAGGAGAATTTTGAGGTCTGAGATTTTTGTTGAAGGTGCATTATTTACAAAAGGTCAATCCAGTTAAGGAGAAAAAGGATGAAGTACAAGAAGAATAAGAAGGAACTTTCAGATTCTTATAACACCAATGGAAGAACTAACTCTGCTTTCCTCCTTGTCATCATTGTGGGAAGAAAGGTCATCCACCTGTTAAATGTTGGAGAAGACCAGATCAACAATGTGAGAAGTTCCAAAATATGGGACATCATCAAAAGATTTGCAAAAGCAATAGTGAACAAAATTCAGAAACCCATGAGAAAAATGTTGCTCAAGTTGTTGATCAAGAAGAAGAGGAGTATCTTTTTGTGGCTTCATTTTTTGCTCCTGGAAATTCAAGTGATAATTGGCTTGTAGATAGCAGATGTACGAACCATATGACTTATGATTGTGCTTTGTTCAAAGAGCTAGATACATCAGCAGTTTCCAAAGTCAAAATTGGAAATGGAGAATATATTCCAGTGAAGGGAAAAGGTGCAGTGGCTATTAAGAGCACTTCAGGTACAAAAATAATCAAAGATGTATTATTTATGTCTAACATAAGTTAGAATTTGTTAAGTGTTGGCTAACTTCTTGAGAAGGGTTTCAAAGTTTTATTTGAAACAAATCACTGTATCATAAAGGATTCAGCGGACAAAGATGTCTTCAAAGTGAAGATGGAAGGTAAGATCTTTGCATTAAATCCATTGAAGGAGGAGCAAAAAGTGTTTACTGCAACACAAATTAATTCAGAAGTCTGGCACAAAAGACTTAGGCATTTCAATCATGATGTTGTTGTGAATTTGCAAAGAAAAGAGTTGGTTCAAGGATTACCAAATAAACGAACCAAAGCATCCAAAAACCACCAGAAGCAGGAAAATATGATCTCATCAGGTTTGAGTTCAAAATTTTTGAAAGATGCGTTGATTCAGCAGAAGGAAATTTAAGAGGAGGCTGAGGAGACAAATCCTACTAGTACTACTGCCTTTGCTTTAGCTGAAGAAGAAAATGTCAGGGATCGAAAAGAAGATGAAGAAGGGGACCTTGACGATTTTAATGGTTTCTCTGAAACTCAAACTCAGTTTGGTGATTATGATGAGATTGATGAGCATGAGGAGAAATTACTTGAGTCATTTTTGTCCAAAGACGAATGTCCACAGCGCACACTTGCAGACCTCATTATTAAAAAAAAAAAAAACAGGACACAAATGTTTTTTTAGAGTTCCTTAGAGAAAAGCTTAGAGTTTGCAACAACCAAAGCAATGAGGAGTGTTGAATTTATGCTTTAGTAGCTCCTACATTATTTTTGTATTGTGTTTAGAATATCTTCCTATGTTATTTTTCTTACGTTTGATTGATTTAGTCAGTTGCTGAAGTGGTTATTAAATCAATGAGGAGTGTTGAATTTATGCTTTAGTAGCTGCTACATTATTTTTGTATTGTGGTTAGAATATCTTCCTATGTTATTTTTCTTACGTTTGATTGATTTAGTCAGTTGCTGAAGTGGTTATTAAATCACTGATTTGTAGGAAGTGGTTATTGAACAATTATTCTGTAACTCTTCCTGCTGTATTTAAACTCAATATCAGATCACTAATATTTACGCTTTTCACATCAAAATGAGTTGTTATCAAATCATCTCATTCATTCTCTTTTATTATGTCTGAAATTCCAACAAATTTATAAGGTTTAGCCTAGTCTCCTTTAGTTAGGCAAAATCCTAATCCCTAATCTATAAGGTTACGAACGGATTTAATGAATCGGGTATGGACCAAGTCCTATTCGGTCTTTTAAATCCTACATATATGCATTCAGTATATTTTCACCAAAATAACACTAATTCGCTAGAGTAGAGTAGCTGGAGGGCCACAACAGGAGTCTTAATCTAATGATTGTGGAGTATTTACTTATATTTTCGCACAATATTTATTTGAAGGTTGTGAGTTTGATTTCACCGGCGTTGATAGTGTTTATTTTAGGAATCGTATAGCTATAGAGTTATTTCATGGTACCCTATTAGACTATTAAACTTATGAAATTTTCTGATACTGACGGAAATTTGAATTTTTACATGTTTCATCTTTTTATATGTATCGTATAAAGTTAAAATGCCATTCACATCTGTCGAACTTTATCACAATTCAGTGATATGTGATTCGTATTTGTTGAACTTTATCGCAATTCGGTGATATGCAATTCGTATTTGTCGATCTGTATTGCAATTTAGGTGAGATACGAGTCGCATCTGTTGATCTACATCGCATTCCACTAAATGCGATTATGAGAACTTAGGTGAAATTGAGTGAAACATATATGAAATTGAGTGAAACTATATAAAACATATTGAATTATATATTACATTTAATTCATATTATCTAAACCTTAGGATGCCATGAAGGTCTTGATGTATTCGGTACAGGTCGATGACAATTCACACGATTATATCCAGCAAGTCCGCACCTGCTGTATCTTCTGGGAACTACATCTTCACCTTGAGATGGTTTTCTATTTTGACTTCTCGATAGTCCGGTCGATCGACTTCCAGTTAAAGAGGGAAGTATTTTCATAGGGTTATCACACGTCTTCCATTCTGACTGGTGTCCAACTAGAAATATAGAATCGGCATAAGCCAATTTTAGTGTATCATTTTTGTAATAACTATCGGCCCATCAATAATATGTTATGAACAGTGGAGATAATCCTGATTTGGTAATCAATATTATGCAGCTAAATGGCAACAATTATATGGCTTGGAGAAGATCAATGACCCGAGCATTGAAGATTAAAGAAGTGCTTCATTTCGTTCTCAAGGATGATGTTATTTTGTTAGAGAAATCATCAACTTAAAAGAAATGGTGCAAAATAGATTGTCTGGCAACTTCTTGGATTCTTAATTCCATACCTAAAGAGATTGTAGAGGAATTTCAATATATTGGCACTGCTTGAGAACTTTGGCAAGATCTTGCATATCGTTTTGGAGAAAAAAGAACGGACCATAAACTTCAAGATAAAGAGGGACATTAGTCTTTCTTTGGAAGGTAATTCTTCAACCATTGCTTATTCAACAAACTTAGGAGGCTTTAAGATGCACCGGCTTTTATGAGGCAAATGCCATCTTTTAAATGTAGAATAGCACAAAATTGTGTTTGTAATGCCTTTAAAAGGTTAACTTATGTTAGTCTTTCTTCGGACTGTAATTCAGTTTTTAATAGGACCGAATGAGCAATATGACCATGTCAAGAATCAAACCATTATGATGGATTCACTTCTCTGTGTAAATAGAACATACTATATCCTTTTACAAGTGGAAAAACATATCGAAATTTCTTTACACAGGCTCCACATCCCACTCCTAACTATCCACAATCTGTAAATCATTAACACAAACATTCTCTAGCCCAAATTTGGCAGTAGTATTAGGACAAAAATAACCATCATTAGGAATTCAAGGATCAGTCCACACATTAATAGACTCCCCCGACCCAATAGGCTAGCTACACCATTCCACGAGGATCGATCTTGACTTCCATATGCTCCTCCAAACCAGGCTTGGGTGATTGCCAAATCAAAAAGTCCCCTAAGAGAAATATTTAGCTTTATCCTACATGCAAGAGCATCACTGTGAGAAATCAAGTTCCAAACTTGCTTACCGAGTAAAGCGGCATTGAAAGAGACAAGATGTCGAAACCCTGAACCCCCCCCTCTTCCTTCCTCAGACACAATCTATCCCATGAAGACCAATGTATACGCTTTTATCCCTCATTCGAACCCCACCCAAAGGAATTCATCATCCTCTGAAGCTTATCACACAAAGAAATAGGCAACAAGAAAATACGCACACAATAAGAAGGAATAGATTGAGCAATAGACTTAATTTCTCTACCTGCTTGAGACAACATCTTACCACCCCAACTGAACAGACGCTACCACAGGGTGTCACAGAGGTAACTAAAAACCAACCGCTTCCATCTACTAATCAAAGAGGGCAATCCTAGATACTGACCCGTGTTAAGAGACGCTTGATTTAATTTATAAGGTTTAGTCTAGTCTCTTTTAGTTATCTTAGGCAAAATCCTGATCCCCAATCCATGAGGTTAGGAACGGACTTAATGAATTGGGTTTGGAACAAGTCCTATTCGGTCTTTTAATTCCTATAGGTACCAGTATATTTCTGGTATATATATATATATGGAGAATTTTATGATTCCCAGAGCTCAAATTTAGTAATTACGAAGAAATGTTTCTGTACTCCACTATCATAAACATAGAAAACATATATCTAAGGTATTATCTGTCACTTGGAAAAGATCCAACCTTTTTATTTTTGCTTTTGGATGTATATTATATACTATATATTAACAGAAAATAAAAGAAACAACTTTATTATATATTCCAACCAGTTGTGAATATATATATGGTATGGTAATAATAATTATAAAGGAACGCGGTTTTGGAGCTAACTATGTCTTCGACGTGGATAGATCAATTACATTTTAAATTTTTTTTTTGAAGCTAAATATCATTAATGAGCCAGAAATCGGTAAAAGTTTAACACAAAAAAAGGAAATCCACTAGGATGATATCAAATAATGCTGACTAGCAAATTGAGAGGTCGCTCTAACAAAAGCATGAGCTAAACCATTTGCTTGTCTTCTAATGAAACGGATAGTGTAGCCGCTTTTAATATTACAATAGTAATAATTATATTATATTATAAAGTCTTAACAACTTAGTGTCATATTTAAATAATATTAATCACAAATCAACGATTATTGAAAATGACCATAAGTGGACTGAAAATCACATAAATATTTTTTTACTGTTTCCTTTTCTATTTTTAATTTGATTATATTGAATTAGAAGGAAGGAGTCCAGTTGTATTATTGGTAGTATATAATATTTAAAAGGGAAAATTACAAAACTAGGTCAAATGGGAGGCCCATTTACATATTTAACTCATTTACTCAACCTATTACATATCTAGACTCATTTTGTGTGACTTTCCAAAAATACCCCCAATATTTACGCGCGGCTCGCCCCATCCCGTCTGACTTCGCATATTCCATACTATGCGAAGTCTGCGAAGTAAATGTTTGGGTTTGCTTGATGAATTTAGTTCGCATATGCGAAGCCTGGATGTGTTTTGAAGCTAATTCGCGAAGTAGTATATAACAAAAAAGGGCAAACAACAACGGATTATAACATTCAAATCATAACATTATCAAAATTTACAAAAAGATTGCCACAATAACAACATTCAAATCATAACATTATCAAAATTTACAACAAGATTGCCACAATAACTAATCTGGTACCAATTTTGAAACGAAGATTACTCATCCGCTTTAAAATTGGCACCGGATTAAGTTAGGTCCACTTTGAAGATTGGCACCATAGGATGGACGTGTCCCATGGTGCACCCCGAGATTGACACAATCTCTCCTAACGAATCATTTCAGGAGTGAATGTGTCAATCTTGGGGAAGTTCATCCCTATACAGGAAGGAAAATCATCTTCCCTGCAGCCCAGTACGCCGCCTTCCAGAAAGGGATGTTACGTATTCAACCATCTACAGAAAAAATTAACCGTGTTAGTTATGAAAAAGGACGATTTTGGATTCGCGAAATGAAAATTAGCGAAGCATGCGAATGTAAATGTGCATGGGAAGAGGTGATTTTACTTCGCATAACGATTCTTTCGCGAAGTCTGCGAGGTCTGAAATGTGACTATCTACGTCGCATATCGATGCTTTCGCGAAGTCTGCGAGGTCTGAAACATAAGGATCTATTCGCAGACTTCGCGAACTAATAGATTCGCGAGGTAGATCCATACGTTTCAGACTCTTTCTCTTCGCAGAACGTCGCGAATTCATCGATTCGCGAAGTAGATCATCAAGTTTCAGGCTCGTTTTCTTCGCAGATCTCCGCGAATTCATCGACTACGCGAAGTGAATTCATGGAAAACGCAGGAAAAACAGCAGATACTTACATTTTTCGCTCCTAACAGTATGATAAACTGGGAAGAACGACGGAAATAACGTAGAATAACCATTTCTGGAATGGTAACAAGAAGAAAGAAACCAATTAACGAACAGGAAGATGAAGAACCATGGCTTCGTTTTCTAGGGTGAGGAAGTTGCAGAATCAAGAGATGAAAAGAGAACTTCATTGTGATTTAGAAACATGGTGCAGATTTCATGCAATTTAAAGGCAAATAGGAAGATCAAAAGTCTTCAAATCATTAATGGAGGAGCCAAACCGTTTTCGCGCACCAAGGAGAACAGGGGAGAGAAACTGATAGAGTGAGGGGAAGTGGGAAGGGTAGGGGTATTAAGGAAAAGTCACACAAAATGAGTCTAGATATGTAATAGGTTGAGTAAATGGGTTAAATATGTAAATGGGCCTCCCATTTAACCTAGTTTTGTAATTTTCCCTATTTAAAATTCTATATTTCTATTCCAATGAAAGTAGATATTCTGTCGGAAGGTAAAAAAAAAACCAATCCAAGATGGAATCTCTCTTTTGAAACTGTCGTCTCATTTTGGGTTATTTAACAAATAATTTCGAAATATGTTGAGTCTTGTATTTTTCTTAAACAAATTTGAAGGATCTTAAAATTAAACTAATGCATTTACATATTTATTACTTTATGTTTTAAAATTAAATCAGTTTTTGGGAAGCAGTTTCTCTCCTTCTCTCAAAACTTCTATTCTTCTGCTCCTCTCTTCAATTTCCCAAATTGTTTGTCAATTTCATCAATTGATTTTCCCTGTTGATTGAAATTTTCTTCTCTTTCAAATTACAGTTTTCTATTTGAGGAGAAAGAAAGAAGATTGTCTTCCTTTTTTCTCCTTACATCGTTCTGTTTTTTTATTTTTCTTCTTTTCTTTGTTCAATAAAATTGTGTTAGATTACATATATTTTACAGGATCTCTTAATCTGCTTCAATTGCATTGGTTGTTTATTATCTTTTCATTTGTAACATTTTCTGTTTTAGCAAGAGCAGAAATGATAGATCTTATACGTAGATCATTATATCTACGTGGTTGCAAAAGAAAGGATCGAGATCCGAAGATTTGGAGATTGGATTGCAAGTGCTTATCTGCAAATTTGGAGTTTTAAAAAGTATATGTTTCTGTTTATTTTTGTTATGCCTTTAATGGTTTCTTTTGCTCATTGTAGTCATTTTCTTACCTTTATGGTTTTCTGTACTTATGTAAGGTATTGTTCCTTATTTTCTTGTTGTATTTTGATGTTTTCTTATCTATGAAATGATGTACTTATTTTATGAAGAAAAAAAAGTTTTTATGAATTTTTTTTTTAAAAAAAACATAGATTTTGTGGTTTGAAATTTTGAAGATTGTAAATTCTTTCACAAAAATGATATATGTATTGTTTTTTTAATAGTTTATCCGATTTTTCGGTTCGAGATTTGTCAAGCACGTTTCGAATATCAGATCTAACTTAAAATTCTTGAACATTCAAACCAATCTTAATTAGTTACCTTTATTGTTTTAAGTTAGCAAAATAAATCTTTTTTTTTTTAACAAAGTTAGGGTCAAAACATATTTATGTCCAATCATTTCATCTTCATATATTTGTTATTTCCGGATAAAAACTCATCCAAAAAAAGGTTGTCATTTTTACCGATTTTTTTTTTTGGTCAATTGAGAGGAGTAAATAGATTTTATTTAAGCTATCATTTGAAATTGCTCACTTCTTGCACTATTTTTTTAAAATAAATTACATGAAAGCGATATTGATAGAAAAAAAGAAAATTCTGTCGCATTATCAACTTCAACCGTTATATCAAAAACGCTTTTCAACTTTAATAATATTACATTTGTTTTGTTAAAATAAACTACAATTGCCATTTTATCATAAAAAAAAAGAAATTTTACCGTTCTCGTAATATCAACGTGTGAAATTACAAAGTTTTTTCTTTTTAATTTCCCCCTTAGAGATAATATATAAATTCATTCTTATGATTATTGGACAAAAGCGAATTTATTTATGTGCAAAACAATAAAAAATTTAACCTAATATTTATCAAGTTTTATAATTTTAATCCCGATTATATAAAATTAACTTTTTTTTTTCATGTGGACTATAATACTTTGACCATCCTCCAACTTTTAACATTTTCAAAGGAAAATAGAGAAGGCAAGGGCAATCAATAGGAAATGGGTTCCATAGAAATAGTAAGCTAGCAACCTTTGAATCCTATAGCAACTAACACTTTACCTAGGGAGGTAATTTAAGAATGAGATTAGCAAAAAAACTCTTTTTTCTACTTATTTCACTCTTCTCTTCCTACTTTCAGTAACAGTTGGTTACAACTTGCTAACTAAGGTGAACTACACGTGTCCCGAGGTAAGAGTTAACGATTCAAAAAAAGATTAGCCAAACAAAAGCCTATTGGCCAGAGAAGTTTGTTACAAAAGAAGAAAGAAAGGGTTGGGGAAAAGGGCTCCTAAGCCGATAAAAAGGCTAAGCTGGGAAGACAAACATATGGTGAATAAGAGGGCTAAATAGGTCGATGGAGAGGGAAGGAATGTGATCCCATAGGGCAATATAAATAGTGAAGTAAATGGCTAAATAATAGGAAAGGAATGACGTTCCATAGGGCTATAGAAACAGGTAAGTAAATGGGTTCTACATGCATAGGAAGAAAGGAAAGTCTCTTTACCCAATTAGTAAGATAAGTTTTGAATTGTAGATAAATAGGAATAGGAAAAAGAAAGAAAGTCAAGTCTCAAGCATTAGTACTTAATAGATCGACCAATCCAAGAATCACACCTTGGGGAACTGGTACAAAAGATTGTCTGTAGGTGTCTTCCTCCCACATCCATACTCTAGTTAGGTTACGTTTTCTTAAGAGGGAGAGCACATGTAAGCCAACCTTTTCTTCATCAGTCAATGATTCCCGTCACGTCAATATAGCCATGTAAGAGCGACAACAACTTTGAAGTCAAAAGAAGGAAATTGATTAAGAGTTGTCTTGCTTATCTAAGTCATGTCTACTATGCTAGTTCTTCTATAAAGCGACAAGATTAATCATTGGTCTAGGCTTTCCATAAGAGTCATACCCGAAAGAACCGAGAAAATGGATTAAGGTAGCCTCTCTAGGCCATTTCAAACTTTGTTTTCGCCTTTTTTACGTGTCATAACCATTAACCTTAGCCCACGTCAGGGTCAGAAGTTTTGGTCTATCTGCCCATTCAAGCAATCTAGAGGAGAAGAGGGGGGGGGGGGATAAAGGTACCGGGTTAAAAGCCAGTAGCTATCCAGTCTAATGCAAGCCAAACTAGGGCACAAAAGCAAGACTAGTCCTCATGATGAAAGGCCAGGAGGGCCAACCTCATGGAGAGAGCGATGTGCATGGACTATGTGAGTATGGATGCAACTATGTGGACCACTCGTTGGGTCTGATAGGTGGTGGTATCACACCCTTCTCAAAGGAATCATATGTGACACTCCCATTTCCTTTAACCAACGGGTCCTCGAACTAGCCTTTCCTTCCTTTCTATTCCTCAGTATGCGCTTTATTTTCATTCATTGATTGATTCAAGGTAGTTGTAGCTTGCTTCCAAGACCAAGCGCTAGAAGCTAGTCACCGGAAGCGAATTTCTAGGCAGGAAAGGAGCCAAAAAGCGTGAGCGCCCCTGCAATCTTTCTAAAGTAAGAAGTGTGAAACATAACTTTGAGAAATAAGGGTCTTCTATTAGAATATTAGTAACACAATGTGAGTTAGCCCATCTATAGTAAGGGGACTTTTTCTTGCTCGTTAGCGCTTTAGTTTTCTTTTCAATAAGGATGTTTAAGCTTTACTAATAGAACAGAAAGGGCTTTTTCTACTTGTTTAATATTGCTTCAGCGTCACCTTCTGTATCTTGCTAGTGCGGAAGCTACCGCAGCTAAAAGAAAATGAATGGGGAGCGGAGCGAAAGACTACAGAGGCATTCCGGGCCGACTACAATACAAGTCATGAGTGATAGCAAAGCCAAGCCACATAGGATTTTTTTATGTTGAACTCCCAAAACTAGCTATCTTATAGCAGACAACTAACGCAAGTCTACTCAACTAATCTCGTAAGTAAAGGTATATTTGCATTGCAATTAATAGAAAAAACAACTACTAAACTAGACTAGTAGTTGAGTGCTCCTTATTGTTCGGATCTTGCCCGGGTCCGAGCTTCCCAAGCTTTATACTGTAGGGGAACTCTGTAAGGGTTTACCTCCTTCTTTATTTACTATTTTTGAGACTTTGGAGTACTTTGGGATTATATTTTGCGCCGAGGATTTGTGCTTGTGAGCTAGGGTGAATATTGCAGACCAGCGGATCTGATGGTCGACAATCGTTCGAACTTGGTAAAGGTTGTTGCGACACCTGTAGTAGGACATATGACTTATCACGATGCCCGCAGACCAATTTACGGTTTCTTTGTCATTGACTCTCGTCAAGCAAACCACATGGATCAGCCATGGTCTTCTTCGGCTAATGATACCTCAATCTCGAAGCCTTCAGAGTATCCTTTTGATAGGCGCTTCTGTTTGTATGGGGAATTGGCTATTGATAGATCCCGCCCAATGTCCTCTTCCTTCCCCTGTCGCCTTCCGACCCACGGGAGAATACAAATGACAACTTCCAGACACTCATGCCCGATCGCGAGACTGCCTATTGAACATCCGATGGTGCCTTGCTCCGACCTGAGGTATGCAACAACGAGATCTCCTTTGATCCTTACCGGATGTGCTTTGCGGCCCCCCATAATACGCTTGTTTGGGGACTTCTTACTCCAGTTGTTCCAAAAGTCTCCGCTAGTTGAACCCCGTCCAGTAGACTCCCTCTTTCGCTCATCTCATTCGTCAGCTATTTGATCGGGATACTATTACCTATGTTCCTAAACTTGGAATGGATGGCGAAACGCAGGTATCAAGCAGTTACATGGATACAGTGTTTTACCCATCGACACTTCTCCAGCTCTCGAAAGAATTGTATGGTAGTCGTCCTCAAAGGAACTTCTCGAATAACCGTACCGAAAAATTCTACCGTACTCCGTACAACTATTGTTGTTGATCCTACCGAACCTATCCAAAGGCCCAATTCAGATTGTAGGAATTGCGCGATACGTTTTTATATATCTAAAGGTTAAATTCATCCTCCCCACTAATGATATCTAACTTTATTTAACGCATTTATTATGCATTATTTTAAGTAAGAAGTACTGAAACTGTTGACTTCCAAATTATAGAAGTTTAATTAATTAATTACTAATTATATACCTATATCTGAACAGCCCTAGATTTTTCAATTTTCTTAAACAAATGTGAAACCATAGACTTTTTAATCACTTTATTTCCTAGAAATTCCATAAGACAACGTGTCTTCTTTTCTAATAAAACCCAACTTCATTTCCTCCTCCATTTTCCTAAATCCCCTCCTCCACCATGCCCAAACTTCCACCACCGCCGTCTCCGCCGCCACGTCACTTCCTTTTCCTAGCACTCCTCATTTTCCTTCTCTTTATTACCACAATCAATGTCACCACCTCCACCGCTACTCCCCGGAATTTCAAAGAAGCACCACAGTTCTACAACTCTCCGTCATCTTGCCCACTGATCTCCGGCGACGACATGTGCTCCGTTGAAGCAGTCCATGTAGCTATGACTCTTGACTTCCCTTACCTCCGCGGCACAACCGCCGCGATTTTCTCCATCCTCCAACACTCCTCCTGCCCGGAGAATCTCCGGTTTCACTTCGTAGCTTCCTCATCCGCCTCCTCGAATTCTCTCCGTTCAATCATCAATTCCTCTTTCCCTTACCTCCGATTCGAAATTTACACCATCAACACCTCCCCCGTCGCCGGATTAATCTCCACCTCAATCCGATCCGCCCTCGATTCACCTCTCAATTACGCCCGCAATTACCTCGCCAATCTCCTCCCGCCATGTGTACAAAAAGTCGTCTACCTAGACTCCGACATAATTCTAGTCGACGACATTTCAATCCTCGCCGCCACTCCACTCGGCGAAACGGCAGTCTTAGCCGCACCGGAGTATTGCAATGCTAATCTCACCTTTTACTTCACCCCAACCTTCTGGTCAAATCCGTCGCTATCCGTAACTTTCCATGGGCGTAATGCCTGTTACTTCAATACCGGAGTAATGGTGATGGATTTAGGAAGATGGAGAGATGGAGAATACACGATTAAAATCGTGGAATGGATGGAATTGCAGAAACGAATTCGGATCTATGAATTAGGATCGTTGCCGCCGTTTTTGCTTGTGTTTGCCGGGAATATTGCGCCGGTGGATCACAGGTGGAACCAGCATGGGCTTGGGGGGGACAATTTTGAAGGGAGGTGCCGGGATTTACACCCCGGACCGGTGAGTTTGCTGCATTGGAGCGGAAAAGGGAAGCCGTGGGCTCGGCTGGATTCGAACCGGCCATGTCCGATTGATGCTTTGTGGGCTCCTTATGATCTGTTGCAGTCTCCTTTTGCGATTGAATCTTAATTATTAATTAAGAGTTTAAATTCGGAAAAATTCGAGTATACAAAAAAGAATAAAGATGGATTATAATTTTTTTTTTTTTGGAAGATGAAGATCTTGATGAGTTCAATGAAGGCAGAGAGAAGAAGAAGAGATTATGTTTATATAATATAAATATATAGATACAGCCATTAACAGAATTTGAAGTTTCTCTGTACCTGAGAACAGTATAATTATATCAATTGTAGAAGAAGAGGGAATTGTATAAAGTTTTAATTATTTCTTCCATTTTTTGAGCTTTTATTATTATTATTACGATTTGCAGGTATTTTTGATGATTGGTTTGAATTTTTTTTACTTCGGTTCTTCTAAATGTGCTGTTTTGCCAAATTTATCCGATGAGTGACAAAATATTACTATTTTAAAATAAAATTCATGTGAGATATTATTATATAGCTGGTTTTTTTTTTTTCTACTTTGGATAGTTTAATTGCAGAACACGAAAGGTTTTCCTTCTTTGGAAATGATAGAAGAAAAGTTGGATAAATTACACTCATTACCATTGAACTTATTCGTTTGCACGGTATGACTACTAAATTTTAAAACGTAAAAGTTATTCAACTTTATATTTTTTTTGACATTATCGTTAAACTTCAATTAACGCTTCTAATATGGAAAATTCTATTGTGGTCCTGATCCATTAGATCTTGCCAATAAAAACATACTCATTCCGTTCCATTATATAAGTCGTTTTAGTTTTCCAACGACTTTTAGTTTGATTTTTTGGTCCAAACATTAAATATTTTATCTTGATTTATGTGTTTTTTTTAACATTCCAATGTTTATTGTCTAATAGTCATATGAGAGAGAATTTTATTAATTGTATTTCTTAATTTGTGTGAAAATCTCTAAAATGACTTATATTATGGGACGGAGGTAGTAATATTTATACGTTTTTTTACACCAATCATTCCCCAATGAAGTGATATGTTTTTATTGGTCGGATTTATTGCACCCGGTCCACTTTAAAAATTCTCATCATACATTGAATATTTTTAGTAAAAATACAATAAATACTACTTAATTATTAAGAAGCAATGAACATGCTTTTCTTAGAGAAATGAACATTTTTTGTTAGTTTTTATTAATATTATGTGCAATGAATCTATATTTTTGAAACCACAACGAATCTATATGTTTTAAATTAATTAATGTGATACATGAATTTTTTTAAAATACAATATTTTTTTATGTAATTAAATTTAACTTCGATAAATTACAAAATCTCTTTAAATTAATAAATATTAATTTATCGGTTAATTTTTTTTTTATAGAGAAAAGAAGGAAAAAACAAAACACCACAACAAGTTAGTTCGGAATTAGCGTAGGAAAGCTAACTCCCACATTTTTTAGTCTCGATTTTCTCGTCTCCCCCCTGATTTCCTTTCCAATTTATCGATTAATTAATACCTCTATAAAATATAATGTTCCAACAATATTAATTTATATAGGTTTTACTTGTATGATTAGATTTGAAGAATTTTCACAAGTGTTTCAAATTCAAAATCTGGTACTAAATAGTGTGAAGGTTTAAATTCTCTTCAAGACATAATATTAAGAATGCTCGTTAGAAAAGCAATTCAATAAGAGATCTCGAATGATACCAATATGATCTGAAATCCTGGAATTGAAATAAGCTCAATAATGAATCACAAAATCGATGAGCCCATTCTCCTGCGTTTGCGCAGCATTTGGATTGATATGGATTCAGATATTTGTGACATGCCCCGTTGGGGAAATGCGCCTAATGGTAATTTTTCATGCAGGATGACTTACAAAACGATTCTCACTGGAAAAGGTCTTGCTTCGCCTGAACCTATTTTCCCGAGAATTTGGAAGCTGAAAGTTCCGCAAAGGATTCGCTCTTTCCTGTGGCTTTGTGTTCGTAATCGTATTCTCACGAATATGGAACGACATAGATGGCAACTAACTTCTAATCCAGCCTGTTCGCGCTGTAGAAACCCCTAGGAATCAATTTGTCATGTCTTGCGGGATTGTCCGAATAGTTCTCTAGTTTGGAAAGGTTTGATTCCGTCGAGTTGCTGGTCTCTTTTCTTTGGAATCCCTAGTTGCGATAGGATGAGCTTCTGTCTTGCAGGTGATGACGCCAAGTTTGGGTGTCAGAATTGGTTACCCACATTTGCTATTACGATTTTTAATCTTTGGAAATGGAGGAATATTGAATTGTTTAGTGAGGGATATGACATCCCAGGTGATAGAGTGAGGTTTATAAAGTTTATAATTGTTTCAAATCATCTGTGTTGGGATAGTTATGAGCTTGTTCGGAATTACCTTCGTTTGGAAGAACGGTTTTTGTGTTGGGTCAAGCCGCCAGAGAATTTCGTAAAGTTAAATGTTGATGGCTCCCATAATAAAGCATCGGGCGGCATTACTTCAGGGGGGATTCTACGGGATTGTAATGGTTTGTGGATTGCAGGTTCCAGCCAATGTATTGGGGTCGATTCCTCTTTTGAAGCTGAGCTTTGGGGGTTGCATACTGGTATCACTCTGGCTCTTAGTCGGCACTGCCTCGCACTGGTGGTAGAGTCAGATTGCTTTGAAGCTGTTAGAATTGTAAATCAAGCTTGCCAGTTACACCACCCTTCACGGGCCCTTATTCGGGAATTCAATCTCTCCTCCCTAGTTTTGATAAGATTTCCATATCTCATATTCATAGGGAATGGAACAGATGTGCTCACCTCCTGGCTGGCGTGGCTCACTCATTACCCCCTAGGATTCTGAATTTTCCTTTTGCACCTGCTGTGCTGAAGGATGTTCTCCGAGATGATTTCATGGGTGTCTCTCTTTCTAGAGACATTGTTATTTAGCTTGCTTTTCTCTTATTGCTGTCTTTTTTTTCTTTCCTCATTTTACCAAATAATAATAATAATAATAATAATAATGAATCACAAAAATTTTGTGACCTTTTTTGTTTAATGTGATTGGTGAGGTGTATTATTTCAGAAATATCGTAGAAGTTTCCTTCCATTACCTAAAATGAAAAGATAAATTATATTTATGGCTACTGAATTTTATCCATTTTTACAGTATAACCACTAAATTTTAAAATATAACATAAAAATCACTTAATTTTACACTTTCTAACTCAAATTATCGTTCACAACTTCAAAATGAAACATCGAAGAATTAAAGTTGTTTAGAACCATATTTACCATGGAAACATATTTTTTTTTTCTTCAAAATCACAATTTCGGAAACTCTTTCTAAGCATTCACTTTCATTCCCCTAATTAAACATCACCTATTTATCAAAATGAAAAACTTAAAGAACTAAAGTTGATTAAAATATTTGCAGTTCTTAGAATTTTCTATTTTGAGATCATTAACAATCATTTTCAGACCGTTTATTGAAATTTAATGGTCATAATATTTAAATATACATGTTTTCTAACGTATTTTGACAAATGATCCATCAAATCATAATTGAGAGTTCGAATTTAGTTTGTTAAAAAAGAAATAAATGCTATCAACTTTTTTTTAATTATACTAATTAACATCAAATCAAATGAAAAAATAAAGTATTGAGAAGCATGATATAATTACTTTTTTGTTTTTGAAGAAATGATATAATTACTTCTTGATCAATCAAAAGATGCAACCGTTATAACATTAATCACCGCTTTATTTTGGTCTAAGTATGTCATATAACCTTTTGCATTTTCTTAATTTTGGTATATATATGTCTGCCAAAAGCCCATCATTCATAATTTCACTAAAGTACATATTTAATAAAGAAAAATTCAATAGAAATTCAATTTTAAAAAATTATCTCCAAATTTTAAGATTAAGTCTCTCTTCATAATAATAATAGTATCTTTTTTTTCGAACAAGGCCATCTATACCGTTTAGACTTCGTCTAAATACTTGAAATTGAAAATTCGCCACGATTTTTTTCGATTGTTCTCTTTGGACGTTTTTTTTTCCTTTAAACGATTTTTAGTTGCCTAAGCAATGATGTAAAAAAAACTTATATGTTATTGTGAATTTGTTTGTTTGCTTTTTTTATAATTCACTTTTGAGTTGTTTCGATGATGTTGTTGAAATATGGATAACGTATAAAATCCATAGCTTTTGTCAATATTAACCTTTTGGTTATTCTATCTATTTTTTTTAAGATTTGTAACGGTTATATTTGACATAAACAGACAGACATAAAATAACAGAGTAACATGGTCACTTTGTATGGTACTATGTCTATCATGAAAGCTAAGATATGTTCGGTTAAAAACCTATAAAAAAAATAGACCGATGGACCAAAATAGGGGATTAAACGGTGTGTTATGTAAAAAAGTGAGGACTAATAAATTATTTACCCTTGAAATCTTGATGTTTACACATTTTTAAAGATATATGTTATAAATATACGCATTTTTCTATATTAAATAATTTTATATTATTATTTTTAGATAGTATAATACATATTTAATTGAATTTATATAACAATTTGTTTAATAAATAGAAAATATAAAAATACAAATCCGACTAATGATGCCCGATTAATCCTCGAGGCCCCTATCCGACTGACTAGAGCCTAGCGTTTCTTACAACCTTGGTCTCTCATTGGAAGAGTATTTTAGGGTTTAATCATTTTCTTATTTTTGGTGTGTGGTGCTAGTATGTTGTGATGAAATCAAATATGACAACTCTCTCCTTATTGGATATTTAGCCTGTAGTTCTTTTAGGTTTCTCTTCAAGGCCGTCAGCAGTGGATGATCGAAATAAGGGAATTTCTCTTATAGTATAGGTAAGTTTCTAACCACACCTCCAATTAATTTTCTGGTCATGAAGACAAAGCTTACTGATATTTGGCAACTAGGGAGGGTATTGCCACCACTGAATTGGAGTCCGATCTCATTGTTTTTGAGTTTTTTCACACTTTTGATCGACCTTGTGTGCTTGTGGGGGGGGGGGGGGGGGGGGGGGGGGGGGCATGGTCATTTGATAGTTGAATGAATGGAAGGTTAAGACTACACCAGAATCAATTTCGCTGGACTGGGCAAATTTTTGGATTCAAAGAAATCTCATTTCTGTTTCTGTTTTAATTAAAATGGGTTTCAATTTACTTTTTAGCAATAATAGTTTGAAGTTATATTTGCAAGATACCTATTATGCATCTGGTTATTTTACAAATGGTTTGATTGTTATAGAATGTTGAGTTGGGTACTTATAATAAATCCATTTCCCTTAATATTGTTTCTTCTTCTGATGATAAAGATGCATTATTATGGCATGCTCGTTTAAATCATATAGGCCAAAATCGCATAAACCGGTTAGCTAAAGAAGGCATGTTAGGTAGTTTGACCATAGTTGAATTACCACCATTTGAAACATGCCTAAAAGGAAAGATGTCTAGAAAACAATTTGGAACGGCTACTAGAGCCAATTACCCTTTACAATTAATCCATTCAGATCTATATGGTCCAATAAATGTGAGGACAAGGCATGTGGCCTATTATTTCATCACTTTTATTGATGACTATACGAGATATGGTCACGTCTATCTTATGTCTCACAAGTCTGAGGCATTAAGCTGTTTCAAAAGGTTCATGAACTTAGCTGAAAATCAGTTAGATAGAAAAATCAAAGCTTTGAAAACTGATCGGGGTCAGGAATATCTTTCCGATGAATTCAAGCATTATGTGATGAAAAAGGAAATCAACGTTAGTTGAAAATTTGATACACTATTCAACAAAATGGTGTTGCCGAGAGGAGGAATATAACTCTTCTCGATATGGTTAGGTTGATGATGGCTGAGGCCAACTTACCCATTTCATTTTGGGGAGAAGCGTTGCTCACGTCAACTTACGTCTTAAACCGAGTGCCCTCCAAATCTATAACTTCCACTCCATATGAGTTATGGACTGGTTGCAAGTCCGTTTTAGATTATTTAAAACCATGGGGATGCACCGTTTTCACCCACAATACCTCGAGCAAGTTTGGGAAACTAGGTCGAGGGGTAAGAAGTGTATCTTTATAAGGTACCCAGAACTATCAAAAGGGTATGTTCTAGGGGGACAAAGCGAAGATGGAAAGATCACATAATTTGAATCAATAGATGTCGTCTTTCTAGAAAATGAGTTTCCAAAATTAGGCGACGTTGACCAAGATAACACCCTATACGAGGAATTAAAGAATCTTTCACTAATAAGATACACAGATGCAGACTAGACCGAAGACTTAGATGAGAGGAAATCCACATATGGCTACGTCTTCTTGCTAAAAAATAGGGCAATATCTTGGAGCAAGAAGAGACAAACTTATATAGCTTTATCCACTATAGAAGTTGAGTATGTGTCTTGCTTATCTACATCCCATGAGGCCGTTTGGTTGAATATATTTCTGGATCACCTAAATATTGTTAGTTCAATTTCTCTGGTAATAATTATATGTAATAGTCAGTCTGATATTGCTTTTGCTAAAGATCAAAGATTTCATAGCAATGCAAAGCATATTTAGATTAAGTATCACTTTGTTAGAGATTTAGATGCACACAAAGAATTTTGTATGAAGTATGTTTCAACTCATGATATGGCTGATGATCTTTTAATGAAACCTATCAAAAGAGATGCTTTTGTGAAACATATTAGGTCTCATGGATTGTTAAGAATCTAATCGTACTTCTGTTGCATGTATTTTTTTAAACATATTTTTCTAATTCAATAAAGTCCTTTTGAATTTATTATAATACAGCTATATAAATGTTGTATGTGAATGTTTACCATTGAGCATGTCGGATAGAGAAGTAGCTCACTCACATGAGTGTTTACCCTTATTTTTTTTATTGTGGTGACACATATAAGGATAAGGCTAATTTTTTAGTAAACGAGAAATTGCTCAATAATTGAGGACATTTTATTGTAATAATGAATCTGAGTTCGTTATATTGCAAGATAAAAATATACATATAAGTGGATAAGTATGTATACAAAAGATTATTCATAATTTGATATTTCAATTAGAGTCATTAAAATCTTTTGTCTTAGATAGCCGAAGGTAGTCCTATAATGAGAGAGACGAAGGTTGGATGTTATGACATATCAAAACTGAAACGTCCATATGGTGTTGTTTTGAGCACATACATGCGCTTCTTTCAGATGGAAGGAATTGAACACCATATCACATGTTTTTTTATATCATGTGTGCTTAGCGACCAAGAGATGGAAAAGAAACAATCTCACCATTTTCCTAGTGTGGGACTCACTTCGTGAAATTATGTTTTCTTGAAATATTATCTTTGATACTTTTAACTAGTTCAAAATGTGTAATTCACTTTGGCTACCTTAGAAGGATGCTATCAAGAGCTAGGCACTAATTCAACTTGGAAAGGGGCTAACTAGTCAAGTAAATTGAATTACTATGGAAAGAACATAGTAAGAGGGAAATAGTCTTTTATGTTCACATCTTGAGGTTCTATGGTTCATGAATCAGGATAGTTGTGCGTTGGTGCACACTTGTGAAAATAGATAACTATTGAGATGATAATGGTTACATTGGATTTGATATGAAGTCTAGGATAAAGCATACATTTTTCTTATTTACACATGTAATACGAGAGGTTGTATATCTCCAACGAGTATACAAATTTGAGTTCTCGATAGTATGTTAGTCGCACGAACTATTTTCGAGTATGAACGAGACAGAGTAATGAAGTATATTTTCGTTATGTGCAAGTGTGAGATGTAGGAATATCGGACCGAATGGGCCTTAGCCCAAACCCGATCCATTAAGCCCCCCGTAACCTTATAGAGTTAGGGATTAGGGTTTTACCTAGTTATAAATAGATAACAAAAAGAGGCTAAATGAAGGATACTGAAAATATAGAAAGGCAAACAATTAGTTGTTCAATCAAGCAACAGTTGATTCTCTCCTCTCTCTCTCTCACACACAAAGTCGTCGCCTCCCTAGGGTCCCGGTATGTGTTCTTAGTTCATGAACCTACTATGGTTGCTCCTTTGGTGTAGCCTTCATCTCGATCGGTGATACGGAGTCAAGATTCGTTTCTTCCGTTGCAAATCAATGGATTTGCACTATAGGTAAGTCTATATCTGTTATATATTTAATTGATAGATCCAAATTTATTCCTCGTCCGTTAGAGTTTAAGAATAACCTTCAAGGGTAACTTTGGCTCCAACTTACAAAAAGTTAAAGATAAAATTATATCATTTTAGACGTTAATGATAAAATTAATGTTTTTGGAGTTTTTTTTACCTTAATCCTATTAAAAATAATTCAAGACATATGTTTAAATATCGTTGATATGCGATTGACAACATGTAAACAACAATCATAATAAAATTTTGTAGAATCAAGTGTTCTTCTAAATCAATAATCATTCAAAATTTAGAAAAAAGTAAAAAAAAAATATCAATTTCTAAATATATATCTATAGTTTAAAAGTTTATAAATAAAGTTATATCATACGTTCTTTTAATAAAATATAATATTTTAAATTATATTGTTAAGTTTTTATGATAACCAAGACATTTTTGTCTCTTAAAATAATTACATTTACGTATCCACAAAACAAAACTGTCCAAATAGAATTGTAACTCTCTAAAATGAACTTAAATATCAAGTTGGTTCATAAATGGTCAATTTAATAATAAAAAAAAACATGTAAAATATCCAGCATATGATGTATAGTTCCGATTTGGAATGATTGTGTTTTGGAGATATGTTTTGTCGATATGTAAATGTAATAAAAACGAAAATCATTATTGTCAATTGTACATATCATTAAAACTTAATGATAGTAATTTAAAACATTGTACTTTGTTATCAAACATACCACGGACTTCTATTTGGGAACGTGTGAAAATATTTGATATAGATCAAATATAATCCCCATGTAACGAAAATGAGCCTGATGTAGGTTATATGAGTAATTGTTAAGACTCAAGTGGTGGCTATAAATACACAACCACATTCACATAACCCTCTAATCCATCTTATTAGTAAGAGAAGTTAAGTAATCTCTTTCCTCATTGCGTCATCCCTTCTCACAGTTTCAATGACTTTTCTTAGTTCGTGGATCTATCATGTCTTCTTCCGATTAATCTTGGTATAGTTGATTCGTAACAGATGATAGGCAGATCATGATTTTCGTTCTTCTTTTGTTCTTCCAATACAATCAACTCAATGAAGTTATATATTGTAAAAGGTAATCTGATGATCCACATTCGTCATTTATATATATTATATGTAATATAAAGTTTATAAACCTTAAAAAACTTCTAAACCGCAGAATTTTATTTACAAATAATACAAACCACATGCAATTTTTTTTTTTTTTACTACTTGCCCCTTAATAATTTATGCACACAATAATTGAGAAACCTGAAACTTATAATATGCATAAAATATTAGTTAGAAAACGGTGGTAGGTATTAATGGATTATAAGGTATAGTATTAATTAGGTATAGATATTTAAGGAGTATAGTCTATAAAGGCCAGCCATCTAGAAAGCTCATGGTCAAGTACTAGTTGCCTTACCTTAATTATTAAGAGACAAGACAGACATCAAGAATCCTATGGTCATATCATATATACCTTGGACCTATTGCTCTAAATATTATACCTTTTTAGATTTCTTCACACCACATTCATTTTTTTTTTTTTTAAAAAAAATTTGATTAAGGTGCTCTAATAGTTTTACACATACTTTAATTAGAAATTAAAAGTCAAAAGGGAAAAGTTAAAGAAAAAAAGTCCTATGATTTCATATTTTTACACTTTGAATATTGTTACTTTTTTTCATGATAATGATACATATAATTTTTTTATGTCAATAATTTTTGTCCATAGTATTACTAAAATTAGAGAGTATTTCGTGTCCAATCACTTCTACTTCTAAATTATTCGGTTGATTTCAAGTTGTAATTTTCATTGAAAATTTCTATCAATCAGAACAGACAATGAGTTTTATTTTATGTACTATTTTCTTTTACTCTCTGCCATGTAAACAACTTCAATAATGATATCGGAATTTCTCTCTAGAACTGTGTTATTAAAAATTTACTTTCTATTAACATTGAAAACATATATACCAATTTGTACAAAATATATCACAGTTATCAAAATGTGAAACCGCAAAGTTTTTTTTGTTTTACTTTTGTCAAATTAAAATTTTATAAAATAGAAATGATTAATATTCCCTTTCATAATATTAAAATTTTAATATTTTCACATATAAATTAAAAGTGGATTAGTTAGTGTTGTTTTATTAAAATATAGTTATACATACTCATTCAAATATATAATAATTTTTAAATTTTATTGCAATCAATATTAAATATAGTTATACACAGGAGCGAATCCAGGATTTCTCCTCCATAGGGGCAAACAATACAACTAAAATAATGTTTATCCAAAAAATAATAATTATAGAAAATCAGAGATCAAAGCTCAAGTTCAAGTAAAATAGTAGCATAAATATAAAATCAAAATTCAAGTAGGAGCAAAAAAATACCAAAGCAGAGAGGCAAAGATCGGAGATGGAGTGTCAGACCAATGATCAACGATCCGACTACGGAGGGATTGGCTGCCGATTTTGATTTAATCTTAGTTAGGATTAAGGATTTCAATTTAGGCTTAATAAGAAAGAGGAATTGAGTAAGAAGAACTAAAACGATTAAAGAGAGTAAGAGAGACTGATGGTTTGTTTTAGGACCTATTTAGTTTTACATTTAAATATTTACTTTTTATTTTTTGTTTTTGTTGTAAATAAAACGACGTAGTTCTAATTAAATAAAACAATGTCGTTTTGCTTTAAAACGAATTAAAAAATAAAAAGAAAATATTAAATTTAAAACCATTCTTCATTCTCAATTATAGAACCAATAAACCATAAACCTCCATTGATGGAGGGAGCAAAGCTCTAAAATTTCAAAATTAATACCTGGATTTTAAAAAAAAATACAAATGTCAGTGGGGGCAACTGCCCCCAGTGCCCCCATACTGGATTCCCCCCTAGTTATACATGCTCATCCAAAATCCAGACCATCAACAAATAATTTAAATTTTAGCCTGGAATATTCTAAAACTTTCCTATTTTGATGTGTTAAAGGTTAAAAAGTTAAAAATGTATTCAACCTAAAAACAGTAGACCTTTTTATTTTTAATTTTTAATTTTTTATAATTTTCAGAAATTAAAAAATTATAGTTTTCTGAGTCTTAAAACTAAAAAAGAAAAATGTTTTAGAGAAAAATGAGTTAAAAAATATTACGAAGATAATAAATAAATGTTATCTGATTTGATCTAAATCCAACAATTTAAACCTCGCGATTTTAAAACAGGTCTCTAGTATTAGAAGTCCATAAAAATTGAGAAACAAACCCTAATCAAGATGTTAACCCCATAAAACTGGGATTAAAACAAATCTGTTTGGAGGGATCTCAACCATGTCCATGTGCAGTTTAAATAATAGGGTTGTTATGAAAATTCAGTTTAGAATTTATCTACTACAATTATGTCATGTCATAATTTTGAATTATATCAAACTAATAAAACTATTAGTTTTAATCTATTTTAAAAATTAGCGTTTATGAATTGGGGATTTAGAATATATTGTCAAGGATTTAGTATTTATGAATTTGAGTTTAGAATTTTTAAATTAGAGGGTAAAAACATACTTTATTTATTATATATGACATATTCAGAATTAAATTGTAATTTTATATGTAATTATGGTATTCATGTAAAAAGCCCGAAGAAGAATAAGTTGGGCCTGAATGAAGCCCATATGGATGAGGATGTTGAACTTGGTCTTTTAGAGGACCAAAAGAGGAAGCGGATAGTGACGGATTTCCAAAAGAGGAAGTGGATAGTGACGGATCCAAATAGAGAAAAAAGTCATAACAAGTCTAATGGAACTCCATCCAATGACATTTTATCAAGGAGCTTTTAGTTATTGCTGGAAAAATGAAGGCTTCAATGAACTATGAAGCTTTTAGTTATTTCTGGAAAAAGATTCAAAAGTGTTTCATCAAATACAAAATGGATACTGCTATTTACTAATCATAGTCACAATAATTTTAAATAGCAGGTAATAAACAAAAAGACCACAATCAGTGGTGTCCTTAAGGTAGCGAAGGACGGACATGGAGTGCGATAGTAAGATGATGTTGGTAGGGAGCCTGTATATATTGGCTCAATTGTTTTCATACGTCGAGAAAAAGTGAGGTAAAGTAACCCAATCCACGATAAACATTCAGTTCTATAAGTAATTCATCTGGTAAAGTAAACCAACTTTTTGAATAACATCTGGACTAGTACCTGATATAAGTATATCATCGATATAAATGACAAATGCCAATGAATGGAGGCGGTTCAACAGCCCACATTTAGTAAAGGTAGTAATGAGAAACAGTAGTCGAAGAGTCCTTGCCAATCGCGTCAAGAGAGAGAATGATTTGAATGACATTTGGCATAATAGGCGCAGACGTAAAGGTGCAAGTTCCTAAGCCAACTGATGCATGCTAAGGGAAAAGCATGGCAACACACATACCATAAAAACGTTCAAAAGAAGATGCGATAACGTTTCGATTCCTTCATATAATTCCAAAGATTAGCAGGTCGAACGCCATCCTTCATTTGATAGTCTGAAACCTGGAGAGCTGGGACATGGGCTGAAAGGGGGAGGACATATGATACCCTGAATATTCCGTAGAAGCATTTTTTACACGTGGATCAATGTCACCATTCGGATTTGGAAGATTCACAGGAACCGTCTGATACGGAGAAATGAATATTCCATATAGATGCAAACGGTACCCTTCAGCCACGTGGAAGAATCTCCACTGTTTGTCTCAGTAACTAGGATTGTCAATTAGTTGGGGATTCTCATGTCCGTTGGAAACCTGCCTGTTGGGGACAAGGAATCCCTGTTTGGGATCCCTATGGGGCGGTATAGCTTTTCTATTGTCCCCAACAGTCGGGGATGGTTAAGTGTCACATCCCCGTCCCTCAATGTGCCCAACGGGGATCCCCGACTAAATATCCGAATATAGAAAAAAACTAAAAAATATATATTATTAATTTATTTTGGACTTGTTTTTATTTTATGCTTTGAATCTTTGTTTGTGATTGTTTAGTTAATTTTCTATATCTAGTAGTTTATGGCCCTGTTAGCTGATTACATTAGCTGTTAGCTGATTACATTAGCTGATTTGACTAGCTGATTTGATTAGCTGTTTGTGTAGACCTGTTTGGTAAAAATTAGCTGATTGATAATAGCGGTTTGTGCAAAAAGACAAATAAGGGCATTAATTTTGGCGCAGGAGAATGGGGAGTCTATCTATTAGGGTTAAAGAAGTCCATTAATTTTAATATTGCAAAACGCTAATTGAAAAAGCTCTTAGGAGCTTTTTCTAAATTAGCGTTTTCATCCCAAAACTCTCTCCACCAAACACTCCAATTAGCGGTTTCAGTGGTCAAACCTCTAAAGTTGGTCAAAATCGCACTTTTTATCCCAAAACGCTCTTTACCAAACAGAGCCTATGACTTTATATGTCTCTCGAATAGTAATTTATGACTTTAAAAAAATTATATACTACAAATGAATATTTTACAAGAAAAACTAAAAAATTTAAAAACTTAAGAAGGTACGGGGTTTCGCCACAGGGCGGGAATGGTAGCCAAAATTTCCTCATTTGTAATTCGGGGACAGGGAATCTCCGATAGACCAGTGGTCGAGGATATGCTTAATGTAATCCTCGTCCCGCCCCGTTTACAGTTCCAGTAACCGTATGGTTAGAAATGAGCGGCTGTTGGATCAAGATAAACAGTTGAGTAAAGGACATAGGACAAAGGAGAGAGTGTGTCGCAACACTTCAAAAATCCGACGACCGTAGGCCCAATGAAATCAGGACACTTGGCAGCAGGTTTACTATATGACATGGTGCAGAACCTGACTGTGTCACAGTCTGAGCTTAGCAGAACCAAGCAAAGGATATCATGTGCCCGATGACCTATTAGGACGCATTCCTATAATGATTAAGATTACCTTTGGTAGCCAAAATGTATATGATCTTATATGTAAACACATCAATTATCAATATTTGGTTATCTCCAACCTTCCTTCAATCTTTCCTAACTTAAGAATCAGAGTGCGTTTCTGATTGTTGTGGTAGTTCCAAACATTGTCTATCATTATTTTATCACGATCTATATGATATTGAAGCAGTAGCGTTCACCTGGACCCTAAATGACAAAAAATGAATTTGGTCATTCACCGTTAGATCTAGGTTCATTAAATCTACATCTTAGGATACTTTGGATCTCTAATGTATAATTATAATGAACCTAGATCTAACGATTTGGTCATTTAGATCCAAATGAAAACTACTGTATATTGAAAATTTAATAATGTATTTTGGATTATAAATTTTTAATTACTTATTTATCGTGATAAAAAATTTCTTTATTATCGTATCTTATCTCTTCCAAAAAAAAAAAAAAAAAGTTTCTGATTGAATTATTTCAAGGGCCATTAAATTGATGTGCATTGAGCTCACAATCACATCGTGGCTTCAACTTCAACTTATTTTCAACCTAAGAGAAGGGTATCATTAACGCGTTTTTCTCCTCAATTAAATGAATGTTTATTTATCTATTTAATTAATTAACATGAAGGGAATATTTAATTAAATTCAAATAGTACTATATCCTTAAAAAGATAAAGTAAAAGATTGCTGTCGGTGACTAATTATTATACCTCTTAAAATAAAATAAAATAAAATTGCATTCTTAGTGTTTTTAACTTGGATTAATTTTTTCTTTAAAAACAAAAAAACTTGGATCAATTTTAACTTAATAATGATAAAGAAAATATTTTGAGTTCATATAACAAAATTTATAAAACAAAACTCTCATTTATATCTTCATTTACATCTTCATTCATAGAGTGCTAATTGTACTCTCTCAATAAAAAGTTGTGCATTTCATTTTTCATTTTATGTGACAACTATCGTTTTACTTAAATAATGTTAAAGAAACGAACCATTTGCTAAAGCCTCTTCCTCACAAGCACAATTGATTAAACATGTCCTTGGTTAGTTCTGCATTGTCTCAGGGCACCAGGTTAGCCAAACTAAGTCCAATATTTTCTTCTATAAAAACTTGGGTGCTGATAGTAGAAAAGACATTGTTGATATCTTTCTTTTCAAACTAACACAAGACCTAGGGAAATACTTGGGAGTTCCTCTCCTCCATGACCGAATCACCAAAGGAACTTATCAGTATATTCTTGATATGATCAGTAAGAAATTGTTGGGCTGGAATTCAAGGTCTCTTTCTCTAGCTGGGAGAATTACTTTGGCCAAGGCTGTGCTCTCTACTTTACCATACTACTTGATGCAGACTTCTCCTCTCCCGGTGCACATATGCTCCAGGATTGATGAGATGGTGAGGGGTTTCATTTGGGGGTCTACTGGTGACTGAAAGAAGATGAGCTTAGTCAATTGGGATGAGCTTTGTAGCCCTTGCAAGAGTGGAGGACTGGGCCTCCGTGTTTCTAAGTCTATGAACCAAGCCTTCATTATGAAACTGGGCTTCAACTTTATATCGCAACCCAACCTCTTATGGGTCCGTATTTTGGCGGGTAAGTACAAAGCTCCCTCTCTTTTTAATCACACTCTTACTAATCGGGTTAGCTCGTCTCCTCTCTGGAAAGCGATGTTGAAAAGTAGAGAGGATCTCTTTTTGGGTATCAAGTGGTCAATTGGGGATGGTTCTAACACCCTCTTTTGGTCTGATCATTGGCTTGGAGACCTTGGCCCTTTGCACTTCCTTGCAACGGGTCCCATTTGTGATAACTTAAGACAGTTGAGAGTCTGTGATATGGTGGATGATTCTGGACAGTGGCGTTGGAGTTTATTTCTCCACCTCCTCCCTACTGACTGCATTAATCTCTTAGCGGCCGCTCTTCCTTGTAGCTCAATGCAAGGGCCTGATCAGTGCTATTGGATTGGCTCAAGTAATGGGCGCTTTTCTGTTAAGTCCGCTTATGGTATGATTGAAGAATTTGATCTCTCGAACCTCAACAACTACTCGGATCGAGTGTGGAAGTGGCCGGGTCCATAGAGAATTCGCTATTTTCTTTGGCTAGCAGTGAAAGGTAGACTCCTAACAAACCTGGAAAGGAAGAGAAGACACCTTACTTGTGAGGAAGTTTGTCCAATTTGCATGTTACATGTGGAGTCTATTACCCATGTCCTGCGTGACTGCCCTATGGCTCGTTCTGTTTGGCTTCAGCTCCTGCCCCAAACTGAGTTCTTGAAGTTTATCAATTGGGATGAGGAGAAGTGGCTCCTTGAGAATCTCAACCCTACCAGTAGGTTTATGCAGGAAGACTGGTACATTTGGTTTGCTGTTGCTTGTTGGATCCTATGGAAGAACATGAATCTCATCATTTTCCAACAGACTAAGAGATCGATAAAGGAAATGGTGCAAACTATACAGGTACAAGTTACTAGCATTGTGAGTAGCAATCTTTCCATTTCAGGTGCAAACACTACAGGTGCTCATAACCCTGTAAGGGGGGAAGTTTTGATTGGCTGGTTGCCGCAAATCCTCAATGGGTTAAGCTCAATACTGATGGGACGATCAAGGGGAATTCCTACAAAGCTTCGGCAGGGGGGGACTCATACGTGACCACAATGGGAATTGGATTCGAGGGTTTGGCAAAAATGTGGGAGTTTGCTCTGTGATCAAGGCAGAGTTATGGGGGATTCTTGAGGGCCTTCGGCTGGCTTGGAATCTAGACTACAAAAAAGTAATATTAGAGGTGGACAGTCAAGTTTGTGTGGACCTTCTCTCCCAATCGGTTAAAAAAAATAAAATTTTATCATATATTATGAATATGCGTACTTCTAAGGACAAATTTGAATTTTATTCTCTCTATATATATTCTGAGCTAAATTAAAAGTTATTCCCTTCTAACGACAATTTGTAAATTAGTGACGTAAGTAGTTTATTTTGGCCTTGGAAACCGATAGTCCTACTTTTTTACCTTGACTTTTGTATTAAAAAATAAAATAAAGTTTTATTTATGAAAAGTCATATTCCTCATTTCAAAAAAAAAAAAAAGTCATATTCCAATTTTAAATATTGTGGGCTAATTGTCGGTTAGCAAATATAAATCAATCCACTGTATATGAAATCGTTATTGAAGGTCAAACTTACTCCAAAAAGAAAATGTTGAAGGTCAAAGTTACCCTTAAAAGAGAAAAAGATGTCCAAGGTCAGAATTTCCAGAAAATAAAAATGTTGAAGCTCAGGCGATTTTTATAATAAAAGTAGTGAATTACTATACATAGCCTCCATTTTCCACCCCTAGCCCCGTGAATAGACCGAAATATCTTTTGGCTAAATTTTCAAAAATCCTAAAACCTCTCAAACACCCTAAACTCTATTCGATCAAATCCGGACTAATTTCTCAACCAAAGCATGGATCGTGAGAGGGGCGGTAAAGGGAAAGCAAAAACTGTACGATTTACGGTTTTATTTTGTCGATTTGTGCTTCGTTTTTGAATCTGTGAGGAAGTGGGAGAAATTTGCGGAATCGGCCTCGGACGTATGGACATCACGCCCGAAGCTATTTGGGGGCTTTTTTTTTAAAATAAATTTAATATAATTTAATTGTTTGTTATTTGTTTACATTAATTTGATTATAATTTATATGTTATAATTGTTATTTTAATAATAGTTAATTTAATTTGTATGTATGCAAATTTTATTTTGTTTAATTATAGTTAATTTTAGTTATTGTAAATTTAATTATGTTTAATTTAATTTTAGTTAAATTTTTATGTTGTAAATTGTATAGGTAAATTTAGTTGTTGTAAATTATATTTGTTTTTAATTTAATTTTGTTTAAATTTTTATGTGTAGACGGAGCGGGAGACTGTTTCGGAGAAATCTATCCCGTCATCAGCTCGTCGTCTAGATATGGACGAGGAGGAGGATACACCACGTCATACAAGACTGCATGGTATTGATGTATCAGGTCGTAGAAGGAGAGGGGTGCGATGCAGCAGGTGCGGAGGGGTTCGATTGAACAGGTTGTGTTGGATCAGCTCGAGATTCGGGGAGCGGAGGCGGAGGCGGAGGCGGAGGCGGAGGCGGAGGCGGATTCTTCTGATGACCGAGATCTAGTTTTGACCTTGTCAATGATTATTTTCAGGAGGTAGCCGAGATACAGCAACGACCGGTATCTGGTGGTGATGGTGAGGGTGAGGGTAGCGATGAACATCCGGATCGAGTATTACGTCAGGTCGGATATACTCAGCTTATCCTGGCTGAGCGTATTAGACCTGATAGAGCAATACGGTCATGGAAGTCTTTATCGTACAGGCTCACGCATTCATCTGTCACAGTTGATGATACCTGACGGAGATTTCCATCGGTTCGGGGCATTGATCGGAGGAGATGCCGGTCAGTTGGATACGATCTCACTGCCTGTGATGCTGCATACATGGACCGGTACATGCAATATTCACATCCTCATTGATGAGTGTCGAATTCACCAAAAATAAAATACCTACTCTTAGAACTAGAAAACTGTAGTAAATGTGGAGCAGGGTCGAATCCACAGAGACTGGTCGAATTATAACTTTTTGAAAGTAACAATTAAAAGTAAAGGGGGGGGGGGGTTTGGTTTGTGGAATGAATTGAATAAAATTAACTAGAAGTAATTAAGCAGTAAAAACAATTAAACAGCAAGCAATGATGTGAATAACCTAATATGAGGCGATTCCAGCTAGAGGTTAAATTCAAGTCTTGAATTTAACTAATTGATCATCAATCACAGAAATTATAAGTTCCAACCCTTCAAATAAATTAGCTATGGTTATTAAAAAGCATTAACAACCTATCTCTTCTTACCGTTTAGATAATCAAGAAACGTTCACTAATTACCTTTAATAATCAATCAAACAGTTCTAAACAAGCTTTAGAATTTAATTTGATTGAAAGCATTAAATATAAAAGAGATGCTAATTCTACTCAACAATCACACAAGCGGGATTATTTAAAGCATATCAATCTCAATTCACAACATAGGTTAAAAGTTTGTCCACAATCAACTATGTTATTTGCTACTTGTATCAGATGGTTTAAACGATTACGTATTTAAACATCTAATTAGCAAAACGATTGCAAGTAAATAATTAAATCAATGATTCAATTAAATCATGCAATACGAATAAGAACAAAATAGAAATCAATTACTTGAAATAGATGAAAAAGATGAAGCACAGAATGATCTCACAATTCCATTGTTCAAGACCTAAATCCTCTAGCTAGAAATTGGAGTTTAGTTCCTCATGGAAGAGAGAATAAAACGCCAAAGATGAAGAAGCTTGAAGAAGAATCGATGTTGCTGGAAGAAAAGACGTCGATGATGAAAGATGATGTTTCGATGTTCTCGCTTGTCTCTTAAAAACGTAAAAATCCACTCTTCCCACTCTTCCCACCTTCCCATTTTCCACGTTTTTCTCTTAGGAGAAAAGTAAATAACTCCTATAAAAATCTAATAATAAAAATCCTATATAGAATTAAACTCCCATTAGGATTCTGTATTTTGAAATCCTAATAGAATTAAATCCTATAATAATGTCTTAACATATTTAAAACTAATAATAAAAATTACAAAGACTAAAAATCTTAAAATAGAAGTCTTCCAATCATAATCCAACTCCCAAATTCGTACTGGTCCTTACCCATGGGCACGGGTTAGGACGAATCAGCTTTTTAGTGCATAATTTCATTCTTCAGCATGGCCTAAGCCATGGACATGGGTTAGGACCTGACAGATTTCTCCAATTTCACTTTAAGCTCCATAAGATTAGCATTTTAATCTCCAATTTGAATTGAATCTCCAAAAACACCTATAAAACACAAAACAAGATAAATAAGCACTAATAAAGTAAAACTAACATTGAACTAAAGAGAATTAAGATATAAAGATGTACATAAATATCGACACATCAAAATTCCCTCGCACTAAACCTTGCTTGTCCTCAAGCAAGAACAAAACTAAACAAAAAACTTAACTAAGACAAAGATATAAAACAGAAACAATCCTTATTCTCCAAAACTATCAAACTCAAATCAGCAAGCATTATAGATCAGATCTCGATAATAATCAAAGCACCAGATGTTTCACAGTCGATTTTTGCCATCAACAGTTAAGTAAGACACTTCTTTAACAATGCTACCAAATCAAATACACAAAGCTTGATAACTCTCACAAAGTGGTCACTCAATTCACACATGTGTTTAGGTAAATATATTTGAAGCTCTCAAATTCTATGCAAGGAATGAACTACAATGAGTTTGCACTTCAATCTAATCTTCACCACTTGTTATATAATCAGTACAAAAATCAGAAGGTCTTTCATAGGTTGTAACGGGGTTAGGGTTAAAGGTATGGAAAAAGGAAAAATTTAGGTTATTAATCAAAAGAAATTAGCAGACAAGTCAACAAAAAAACTAAATCTATTATATCTGAAGTGAAAGGAAATTCTACATTTCACTTTTTTTTTCAATTCAGCACAACACCCGAAGAATTTGTCTCTTTTGAGCTATTTGGGTGTTAAAATATAACTTTGTGCTGAACTTTGTTTTCATTCTTTTTTTTTTCTTTTTCAGAACTTCCTTTTATCCCCCTTTTATATATTTGGCTGCAAAAATTATGAAAACAGCCAACAAATTGGAACAATGATTACTCCAGACATTTTTCGAATACAAGTAAAACTAACTTGCCTACTAATTCTTAAGATTAAGGGTAAAGGTCAATGATGGGTTAATAGGAAAATTAATTTAGTGTGTACAACAACGAAAAGGTTAGAGGCTCAAACTTGGTTATCTAGGGGATAATAAAAAAAGGTTAGGCTATTTAAGTCAAAATGGTTAATCCTAATTGCCTTCATCATTTTAATGTATGACTAAAAACGCGTGTTCTCAAAAAGCATTTGATGCAAAATCTAGAGTTACAAACTAAGCATGAATTCACACATAATATGAAGAAATCGGAACAAACGTTAAATTTTGATGTTATTTAAGCGAATTGCTCCATTGGCTCAAAAGCTCACAGATTGAGGGTAATTTGTATCAAGCTACGCAAATTTTTCATTAAATTCGATTGCCTCAGAAAATGACTTACTTAAATTGAAGATCACTAAATCAACTATTACTAAGCCTAGCACTTATCAAACACTTTAATTGAATCAAATAACACGAGCTAATTAAGTTATCAAATGATGGAGAATGGAATCAAAATGACTTAAACTAAAACACAAACTAACTAAAACAAAATGCAACAATAAAAATAAAATGCAAACAATAAAAACGAAACGAAACTATATATGGAGATTTCAATCTAAATTTAAAAATTAAATGCAAAATTTTTCTCAAATTTTTCTCTTTAGAA